>NC_061098.1:384277-403319 GCF_015104395.2 Macrobrachium nipponense | reverse complement strand
GATTAACAATTTGCAACCATGTGCCTTTAAGATATACATATATACATATATATATATATATATATATATATATATATATATATATATTATATATATATATATATATAGTAATGGGGAGATTCCCGCATTATTCATTAGGTAAGCGTGTAGCACGAATGTCAGGCAAACCAAACACACACAGCCTTCTCTCTCTCTCTCTCTCTCCACCTCTTTCTCTCCATTCTAACAGGTAATGAAAATGAGAGAGTCACATCATAACATTAACATTTATTAACAATGAATAAATAATTAATCAATCAAGTAATCAAGTCTTACAACTAACTCAAAAAAACCCCGAACAGTAAAATGTCTAAAAGTAATGGTAGTCACCATTAGTCACCAAAAAGTCTACACCCATCAGGGAACTCTTTGTCCCCCCCTCCATTGCCAGTTCTGCCAGAACCGTCCATGCAGTCGGAACACTATAAACACTATGTAACAAAGACTCCCGGTGAGCGCCACGGCATCTTGCCTTTCTCTCGAAGACGCCTCTATCAAAATCCCCCATAGACTTGGGTATTCAACATTATTAACAGAAAGAGCGCACACGCACATACAAAACACACAGTTCGTTAACGCCTCACACTTACTGACCGCAAACCAGTTTCACAAAGGCACTTCGAGAAGAGTTCATAAACTCAGTACATTGACTTGTCTAACTAAGCAGTTTTGATCTCAAGCCACCCATAGAAACTCATTCATCAGCTTTCTCGGGTCGTCGCCTCTACTCTGTTCTTCACATTCCATAGGTCACAGAGAACACACAGACAATATATTATTAATCAAAAACCCTAGGCCTTATAGTGCTCGGCCACCCCATGCTAGCCCCCGCCTAGCAAAATAGCTTATATAATATAAAACACATTGGCCGGCTCAAATAAAATATAAGTAATAACTGCACGTCTCTGGCATTATAAAATAAAGTCTGTTACTCTTATATCTCCAAATAACACTAGACGCATTTTCTCTAATTTTTCTCTCTTCGGATTCTTGAATATCCTTCTTTGTCTGCAAGTAGCTGCACAGACAGTACACTGTAGGAAGCTGTAGGAAGACGGAACGCCTCCCTCATTGTAGAAGACTTCTGCAAAAAGACACGTTGAACTCTGTAGACTCTCGTAATCACCACAGACAAAACGGCAGCAACACTCTCTGCACGGCTGGTGGACATCTTGCTGGCGTTGGGAAATGACTTTTTTGGTGTGTTAGTATGTCAGTCAAGTCTTTGGTCAATCTATGAAAATTAACCCAGACATACTACTTCTATCAAACAATGATCTCAAAAAAGTCAGAAATACTAACAACGTCTTCCAATTAACTCCCTTAAATATGACTACTAAATCATAAGTCATTATCACAACTCTCAAAGAAAAAAAACATCAAGTTCTCCAACTCAATTCTCCAAATTCACACATCAGCACACACACAACTCAGAAATCACATTAACTCCACGGACTTCTGCACTCACATTTCAAACTCGAATGTTCTCACAAAAAAAAAAAAAAAATCGTAATGAGCCCAAGGAAGAAAAAAAAAAGAATCTCGTAACACGCCCAGACCCAAAAAATGTTCTCTCAAGCTCTGATATCTGAACAACCCACAAAATCAGCAAAAATCTCCAATGTTTAACAGCAAAAACCCCTTTACTGCTCATACAACTAATCACAATAAGACTTGATGTCAAACTCCCATTTACGTAAATAACAACCCCGACAAATTACATCTCCCGATAAAAAGAAATGCTATTTAAAACTCAATCCCCAATTATATCTCTCAAGGAAAAGGAAGAAAAATAATAAAAAAAAGGATAATCACAAGTAGGTTTCCCCAATCACAAAACACATAATATATGTATGATATACATAACTCCCCACTTTTTTCCCAAGAAATGCTCCATGTAAAGTTACGGAATTTGCCAGAAAGCAAACTCTTACACATGCGCTTTCGTGAAATGCTATTGTCAACATTTCCAGATATTGCTAAAATTCTGATCTATCACCATCAGAGGAAAAGTCAGCACACGGCTCATCACACGCTTGTCAGCAGAAAAATTCACCTGCGGACGCGAGCTCAAACAGCAGCATAAAAATTGTCTAGTCAGACACACAAGTTTGGAAAACTCATGATTCTACAGAAAAAGGTCTAACTGACACATTTCACAGAATTAATAACTCCCAGGATATGACTTAATGTGTTCAAAAATTTGTCTCAAAGACGTATTCTCTCAACATGACACAGCCCAATTATATGCCTCCAAAATAACACACTTGTGAACATAAAAATGCACAACATCTCCATAGGACTCGTTAATGCAGTAATTGCATTCCCCGCCTCTTAAATAGTCACGAAACCAAAGAGAAAGAACCACAGAAATCTTCTCTTGGCTCAAAAAGACAAACTCCCATAACCACAAAAAAAAGGGTCACCCGCCAAAGATTAATTCCAACTCCATATATATGTGACATCATATTAATAATAACACCACTCCGGATATAAAAATATTTCCTCCATTTGGTTAATAACCACTCCCCTTATATTTCTCTCTTATTTCTCCAATAGCCATATGTTAATAAAAAAAAACAACACCACTCCAGGAATAAAGAATAATCACCTCTATTTCGGCAAATACAAAATATTTACCTCTATTTCCCCAATACTCCATGTGGAACAAAACAAGGCTCAAAAAAATATACCTCCAAAGAGGAATATCAAAAAATGAAATCCTGCCTCCAAAAAAATGTGCACTCAAGGCATCTAACTCACACACTCACAAATATTGCCCCATAATCTCCAAATATGTGTCTCTGCAACAAAGATGGCTGCAAAATAATTGAACTAAACATAGCTCTCATCACCATTATTGGCAAATATCAAAAAATTGCCAAAAATATATCTCCCATATATTATATCTCAAATTATAACTCCAAATAATATATACCTCCAATTATAACTCCAAATAATATATCTCAATTCTCCAGAGAATAACTCAATGTTATAGTCAAAAAAAACAAATATAAAACTCTCTCTCTGTTTAGCATAATTGCTAAAAAAGGGCAAAAACTCGGCAAATAAAAACTGTCTAGAAAATTCTAGAAAAAATCACCAATGTGCCACAACTCCTTATAACAAAACTCCAAATTCACAGTGTCTTAGCCAAGACTTCTCCATATGTACTACAACATAGGTCACTAGAAAACTAACCAAGTTTCCTATCTCTCACAAAGTTGTCACAAATACAACAAAGGTATTGTGCAAGAAAACTCACAATTTCTGGAACATAAATATCCAGAGAAAAAAGGTAGTGCCATTATGTATGCATTCAAAATATGCAAAAATTCTCCCATATATTTCTCTGCAGCATCAAATAGCTGAAACACAAACATCGTTCCTGAATCATGACTCTAAGTCACGAACTGAGATATTGAAAAATATTCACACCGACTGGAGAGAAAAAATAAATTCAAATTCACCCTTGGTAAAAAAAAACTTGTGTCAGCTATGGCTAACTTCCAAAAAAGGAGAAAAGAAAAATCAACGGCATTATCAACTATCTCCTGTAACTCACTAGATGTCAAGCAATTATCTGCTGAACTCATAAAAAAAAGAAAAAAACTAAAATAATGTGTTGTTAGTTCCACCCAAAATTCAAAAAAAGATTTTACCACCCTTGATAGCATTACAGCTCCCACGTATTAGTATATAAAAAATCAGTATCAGAAGTATCATTATCAGCAAAATCGCCAAAATTTTGCTATCATCAAAATCACCAGTATCAGTACAAAAAAAATATCACCAATGTTAATGCTTGTCCATTCTCCAAGGAATTCAGCACAAAAATTCAGCAAAAGTTCAGCATGATTCAACACAATTCACCAAGATTCAGTCAGATTCATCAAGATTCAGCAAAACTCTGCCTCGCGAATCACTGAAATATTCTCCAAAGTTACAAAAACTCAACAAATAATTAAGACAAGACTTCTCCCATTAATTCATTGTAATAATTCTCCATGAATAATTATCTGTAATAATTATAAAATAATCTCCCATGAAATATCTCAAATCTCTCGTAAAACAAGGTCTCCCATAATGATAATTATACTTAAGCAACCCTCCCGTGACACATCTCAAGTATAATAATTATTAATAATAATAATAACTCTCCATAGCAACAATTCTCTTGCAAAGATCTCAAGTAAGGGTGAAATTCAAAATAGCTTACACTAGTATTGCTGAACCTTATGACACACAATTTCTCCGGATGCAACACCATTGTCACACAACACAGATACAACACCAATCATCGGCATTTCAAAGTAATCCCTCCAACACAATAAAAAAATAATAATAATAATCTGTGTATCCCCCTTATATTTGTCTTCAAAGCACAAGGAAAACATACACCCATACAATTTATTTGAATTCTCTTTTATTTCCTGTTCTCTTCCTCCAAGAGAGAAAAAAATATCTCTTTTCTACGGGCGTTTTCACTTCATCAACTAATCATCAGCTGATGTCTTGCCATTGGAAATTCATTGTCAAGGGCAAAAACCCATCCCCAAACACCCCCAACCCACAGAAAAAAAAAGAAAAAAAAGGAGTTCACCCCCAATGAGAGAAAAAAAAAAGGTTTCTCCCTCCCGTTAGAACAACCCCTCAGTCAAGCGGCAGAACATTCCCCGAGGCATACACCGGTAGTACCCATCTCCCTTTGAACAGTGTCTGAGGACCCCCTCCCAAGGTATACACTAGTACCCAACTCGCAATCCCCTCCCTCGAGGCAGGCCATACTCCCCTTGCAACACGCCTCTCTGCGCGGTAAGCAGAAATCTGCTGAGCCCGTGAAATTGTGGCCGCTCTGTCTCTAAGCCAAATATGCTTATCTAAGCACAGTTCACATGCATGGAAAAAAAACGTCTTTATACACCCTCATATTTTAAACAAAGACGAATACGTCTATTATAAACATGCGTGAATAAAGAAAACACGTCACTTCTGCTACTATGGGCAAAGAAAAAGATTTTTTTTTTTTTTTGACCTCTTGACCCAATCCCATCACTGAATTATTTTAAAAACAAAATACATAATATTCTTTAACACTCACCACTCCATAATGGGAACAAAAAGAACTCGGAATTCACGTAATGCACCAATAACAACAACCGTGCGGGCATCTCGGTATGCACTCGTCATTGCACAAGCAAAAGTCACACTGAGTGCGCCCACTGCTCCTAGGCTGACTCCCTGGGAAAAATGCTGAGTCCTCCATAAACAATCCTGCCCCTCCCCTTTCACAGGTTAACGGCAGATAGATATTTCTCATTTTTCTCACTAAGTTAACTGAAAACTATCAATCCCCTCCATATTTAACAATTTTCCACAATCCCACAAAGGCTTTGTTGTTCGAAAACTATCGCTAAGCCACAACCCCTTTATCTTCTAACTGGTCACCTATATCTCTTCATTGGCGTTCCCAGGCATAAAAAAAAACTCTTTTATACCACTTTTTTAACCGCTAGCCACCAAATCTTGTAATGGGGAGATTCCCGCATTATTCATTAGGTAAGCGTGTAGCACGAACGTCAGGCAAACCAACACACACAAAGCCTCTCTCTCTCTCTCTCTCCACCCCTCTTTCTCTCCATTCTAACAGGTAATGAAAACAAAATGAGAGAGTCGCCATCATAACATTAATTTCATTTATTAACAATGAATAAAATAATTAATCAATCAAAGTAATCAAGTCTTACAGACTAACTCAAAAAACCCCCGGAACAGTAAAATGTCTAATAGTAATGGTAGTCACCATTAGTCACCAAAAAGTCTACACCCATCTGGGAACTCTTTGTCCCCCCCTCCATTGCCAGTTCTGCCAGAACCATCCATGCAGTCGGAACACTATAAACACTATGTAACAAAGACTCCCGGTGAGCGCCACGGCATCTTGCCTTTCTCTCGAAGACGCCTCTATCAAAATCCCCCATAGACTTGGGTATTCAACATTATTAACAGAAAGAGGCGCACACGCACATACAAACACACAGTTCGTTAACGCCTCACACTTACTGGCCGCAACCAGTTTCACAAAGGCACTTCGAGAAGAGTTCATAAACTCAGTACATTGACTTGTCTAACTAAGCAGTTTTATCTCACGGCCACCCTCTAGAAACTCATTCATCAGCTTTCTCGGGTCGTCGCCTCTACTCTGTTCTTCACATTCCATAGGTCACAGAGAACACACAGACAATATTATTAATTCAAAACAAAAACCCTAGGCCTTATATATATATATATATATATATATATATATATTATATATATATGCACACACACACACACACATATATATATATATATATATATATATATATATATATGTATATATATATATATATATATATATATATATATATATATATATATATATATTCCTCCTAATATGGTGCAAGGCTTTAGAAACAGAATTCACTTCTGTCATAATGAATTTTCAAAATGAATATTGATAATATCCAATAATATTAGACTTTTCTCTTACCTGAGTGGGCAGAAGTCAAAGAAGCGAGAAAAAGAGATGGCAAATGAAGAAAATAATTTCGAATCCATAACTCAAAAGAAAATGCGTTTGCACAGCACTGGACACAAAGAGAAACTGACTAATGAGTGGCCCCTGAATTTCTTTCGATTTCAGGTTATTTTTATCTTTGAGTGTGACGTCAACTTGGCAGGAAGTGTTCCCAGTTCAGATTCACAGAATTTCACTTAAGATCCTTATTTACATTTGCAGTTCATGATGAAAACGAAGTCTCTTACATGAGATATTTGTCAGTAGTATTTACCTCATATGGACACGATTCTAAAAATGATTGATGGTTATAACATTGTACCCAAAGTTTTTTTATTTGCAGCCTTATCTTATTCAAAACGAACAAACGAAGAGCAGGACTGAGAGCCTCATAAAAGGATATCCTGACCAGATGGATCTGATAACTCTCTCGTCAGTGTCACTTGCTGCGTATGAAGAATTTCAAACACCACAAAAACTTTAGTTAACATAAAAATGAACATCAACTCGAAAATAATTCCCACATTTCAAGGTGGCAGTTTAAGAAAAGTTCCTTCCTAAGCGTAAGGCTTATCTTCGGACGAATGTGTGGAATGTTTGTTAACCAACTTCTTTATGGAAGCGAATTGTAGCTGGGCATTGCAAATGAAGGAAAAGTTGAAGTTTAGTAGTTCAGATGAACTATTTATCAAGTATATTTGACTTAAAAGAAATAAAGAACGGGAAATGTGGAGATGCACAGGTGTAGTAATATGGAGTAAGAGAAATGAGGGATCAAAGTGTTTTGAAGATGGTCTGGATGTGGTGGAACGAATGGGAAACGAATGACTGACGAAAAGTATGTACAATATGGAAGTGTCAGGAGGAGGAGGACTGGAAGACCCAGCAAGTGCTGGGTAGATAGGGTTGAATAGCTGCAGTATGTGTAAAGTGATTTAACATCCTGCGATGAAGCCTTCTGCATTGGTGTGAGGAATGTGAGATTTATGCACATCAATAGATACAAGTAATTGAATGTTCTGTTTAATTGTCGATTTTGAGGACGTCATTTGTGCTCAGACTAGGTCATTAAAACAGTTTGGTTTTCAGCTGATTTATTTATTAACATTTTCAACAAATAATTTTGAGAGAGAAAAAAAACAGTTACACTTGAGAGCAATGAAGGCAGAAATGCCCATGAAGTCAATTCTTTGTGTGTGAACAGGAACGCTTTATTATTACAAAATCGGCACAAATAGGGTGACATTGTTCTTGATAAAAACAGTCACTTATGAAGCTAAGGACCATGTAGACATAGTACAAAGAACATAGTTAAAACACACTGTTAAAACCAACACGAACGAGAGAGGACTTGAAAACCACTGCTGGGCAGTTATATAAACAGGGAAGATCACAAACGTGGGGTGATGAAGGACACATCTGTTTCTGGGAGTCATTCAGAATAACCTGCCCTTTCCTGCCATGATTCTGTGGTTTTATGAAAAGACGTAAAATAGGGAATCCCCTGACAGTCCTTCAGCTCAGACGTTGGTTCCTCTTCTTTGTTAGAGATGAAATTTCGTTCCCTTTCTCAGCCACAGTGTCATCCATCCATGCAAATAATTTTATTAGAATATTTAATCATCAAATATATCTATTTATAAAAAAAAGACTTGTATATCTAAGGCTGGACTCGTTATGAAAAGAAAACTAGATCAAGGAGACGTCGTTGCTTAATTAGGATATTGGTGTCATATCAAGCTTTAAATTTTAGGTCATTCACATTGTCTCAATATTCACTGGCTGTTATTCTAAACAAATTCGACGTCCTCCAGGCAGTGTGAAGAAGCACTCGCATGCGTAGAAAAACTTCCTGTTCAAAAGGCAACGTTAATTTTCTTCACTCGAGAGATTAACAGTGAGAATGAACTTGTCAGTGAGCTTCCGAGCACAGCGGCAGATATAATCAACGAGAAGCTTCCTATATTAAGAAAAGAATGTCCCCGATACCTAGAATGGCAAACTGGAAAAGTTGCTCTCCGTCTTCATCCCTCGTAGCTCTGAAGATTTGGTGGTGTCTGGCGTTTGGCCTCCTCAGGGTCTGCAAGATTCTTTCTTCAGTGGAATCCATGGAAGTGTGGTAGTCTGTCCATAACTGGAGGGTCTTGAAGATGAAGAAAAATAGAAAATTAATTATTAAACTTGATAGAAGAGTAGAGCAGCTTCTAATTCTAGGAAGCCAACCTATTACTTTCCACTTGAATTTGATCTTGAACTGAATATATTAAAACCACGAAATAAGGTAATTATATCTTAATAAAAGCTATATGAAGTGAAATCGCAAAGAATCTGATTTGAAAACAAATCTTATAAGTATATCTGGGCTGACGCATTTTTTTAATAAAATGAGCTGCACTAAAAACCTCATTTTGATGATCGAAGCACATTCAATTCAGCAGGGCTTTACGTGAGTGGCATTGAAAAAGGATATGATTCTAATTTAGCCTATGTGAATAAAACTATGTCCATATTAGTAATTGCAGCTTAATCGAAAGCTTTCATTCAGTGGAAGAGAAGTCAAATGGATTATTAAAAGTTCATTTCTGGTCGTTTAGAACAAGTGTTTCCCATTCGAAGTGTCTCGCGGCTCAAACAGGATGTCGAATTCTTTTAGAAACTGAAAATAATAATGACTATCCTGCAAGTGTAAGTTTCTTCTCACTTGTTGTATACAAAGGCTTTTAAAAATGAAGATTTCTTTCCCTGATGACCAAAATATAAATGACGACTAGACCCGTTGAGAGATTCTGCCAAAAATTCTTGAAATACTCATACATATTTTAGAGTAGGAACAAGAAAATCTGGATAGTTGTTATTCATTATACTACTCCTACTATACTAATAATAAAAAACAGCAGTAGTTGGAACGATTCGTATAATATCAGAAGCAACGCTTAATACATTAGAGCCAAGAAATATATAATTTATTGGATTTCTCTTAGCCCTTTGTTCGTTCCTAGGACGCCTGCAATTCTTTTGTTCCCTCAGTGTCAGTTTATGTCGAAGCATTCTTAGCTGAGTCTCATTTCCTCTCTTTCTCCCTCTCTCTCTTTGGGAGAAAAAGATGTGAGCCTTCAGCTGCAGATAGTCACAAAACACAAAAAGGATACTTACACACTATTCCTGTCAATTCAAGTGGCCTTGCGTGGTACTATTCTTTCCGTAGAGAGCGTTCTCAGTGGTATGAAGCAAATTTAGCTGACAGAGCCATGGTGGGAAACTGACCCGTGGCCTTCTTCCATTGGTATCCCTGCATTAGAGGAGGTGGGTTAAAGTTTGCCATTTCATTCGGTGCAGTCTCTAAGACACAGCTAGCAAAATTGGCCCACGCAAGACAGAACAAAGCCAGTGATTAAGGGGCGGGGGCTAGGGGTGGATAGGTGGAAAAGCAAGGAAACAGGAAAGCATATAGAGACTTTAAGGAAGACTTCCTATTTCTGCTCTAGATTAGCATTTGCTTATTAAGATATTTATTTATCAATATATTTATAAGACTTAGTATACTTCTTGTGAACTCTGGGCACTTGTATTCGGCGGCTACATACAGTGACTGTTCTCACCATAGATTCCGGTCTTTGATACAACATAAAGGGAAGGATTCCTCAGGGAGTCTTACCTTCATCTCTTGTGTCGTTTTTGCTTCCTGAAGCAACACCTGTAGCAAAGCAAAGACGCGCTACGACAACCAACACTGCCACCACGACCCGATGATGATTAGTGTGCTTACAGGTATCCCTGTGGCTGAATCTTCAGGTTGGACTGGAGATGGGCCTGTAGATGTTCCTGTAGGAGGAACTTGAGGTTTGTTTGTAGTTGTTCCTGTATACATTCCTGTAGTTATGGCAGGAAGTTTGCTTGTTTCTCGAAGAAAAATTTTAGCATAAAACAGTTATCTTTTACTAATTTCATTTTATCGTCCTCCCTTAATTAACTCATTATGCAGCTCTTCAGTGCTAAATGGCTGCATTTTAAGTTTTCTTTTGAGGTAATCAAGTGAAAATAAAGTGATTGTTTCTTATAAATGTCTCAAAGGAAAGGAAAAAGTAATAGTTTTTATAAACAGTTGGCTCTTTACAGATATATTTTTAGAAAAATTAGGCACTAACTATACACGCACACACACACATACATACATACACACACACACACACACACACACACACACACACATATATATATATATATATATATATATATATATATATATATATATATATATATATATATATATATATATATATATATATATATATACACACACACATACATACATCCATACCCACCTTGTGGCTCTAAGGCATCGGGAACACTTGAAGGTGTAGTTGGTGAGTCGCAATTATCGTCAAGTTTTCCGTACTTGTAGTTGAGTGCCCACAATCATGAGGCCATATATTTCCATAAAAGATGGTCTGAGATATGAAAAGGAAAAAATAAGTGTCATTTAGTGAAGATTCTATGGGAAGAATATAGTTGTCGAAAATGTTCTTTCATGGAAATATAGCGTTCTTGCTGATAATGAGAATATATCCTGACATTTGTCTGTACATTTGAGCAAATTAGTAGGATTGGAAATCGTCGCTTCTATGAACAATAATTAGGCAAATGTATTTTGAGTTTTAAGGTGACATTGAGTGAATGGGAGAGAACTTATATGATTAAGACGTTACTTACGTCTGTAGATATAGACAAAATCGACCAATCTTCTTTGACTGTTACTTCACAGTGCTTATATTGCGTTGGATATTCAGAAATCAAAGAGAGACGAACTACAATAACAAAATTGTTCTTGTTCCAAAGGGCTATCCATACATGATTATGTTCCGGAAGGTTGAGAGGCGATACTTGATCAGGAGATATCACAGTCATATCATCTGGGGAAGAAAAGCATTTTCAGTCATGATGTAAAATAAGAATAAGAATCTATTCTAACACAAATAAATGCCTCAAATGGCGAATGCATTTTGATATACGGTCACTGATTTTTTACTTGCCAATCAACCTTTCATCTGTAATATTTTCTGTGACTGAGTGATTGCATCTATCTGCACCTTTTAAGGTTTGCAACTGGAGAATGAAAACTTTATCACTGCATTAAATGTCAAAGGTCCCTTCTTGCCTCAGAAATTATCAAGGAACTTTATATGGTAGCCTTTAACTCTCTTTAAAGGAAGCTTTATGTTTGTGGTACAACGAACTAAATGGATTGAAACTGTGGTCCTTAAAGATTTTCCAAAGTCTTCCTCATGAATTAATTTTTTGTCCCATGTTTGCTCAGTATGAATTACAAAATCAAATCATTCTAGTATATCGTTACTCAACTTGCACATCTTTGCCAGCAGTGTGATTGTAATTATTACTTATTTTTAGTTTTGCTTTGTTCTCAAAAACTTCCTTCAACAGCACCAGGAAAAACCTGCGTAATAGCGTGGTTATGGAACCATTATCTACTACCTTGATTTCTTCATCACTTGGTGACACAATTGATAAACGAATAATTTCTGAACCACTGAATTTTCTCAGTTGTTTCAATTCGATGGAATTCACAACTTGTGTGACCAGATCGAAGTCATGTTAATTTTCATCATACAACGAAAGTGTTTAGCTAAACACTTCACAGGTGTTGCTTCTTCAAACCAGTGCACTGATTGCATCTTGCACTGCAGCGTTTGGCTTCCACGAGAATATCGTACAAATGTACAAATCATAATGGCACTGTAGTGTGTCGGGTGTAAATGTAATCATAAAACGTAATCCCTCAGATTCATTATCATTATATAGATTGTTATGCAATCTTATTTTCATAATTTTATTGACTAATATACGAAGTAGAGTCATTCACTTCTTCCTAAAATATGTTAGATAACATGTACTTTCAAAAGTAAGTTGTTTAATTTTTTCTCAAGTTCAACTTTGTTTTAATTCTCAATGTTTCACAAAATTCTGTGAAATTTTGCCGAAATGCGGAAATTCAACAGAGAAACACTTCCAATAGCCCAGGTCAGTAAGCAGATAATATTGCTTAGGTTAGTGCCTTAGAATTTTCATTTGAAAGCCTCTTTTCCATTATATGTTATGAAATGAATTTTAGAAGTAATTCATCAAAGTTCGTCCCTTAAATATATCATGAATTATCTATTTACATTGATTATTGTCTAATAACAAAGACATTGCTCTGATATGAATAATAAGTAAGGTTAGTAAATTTAATTTCCGTGTTATAAGGTGTATTAAAAAATGTAGCTGATCAAGAGAAGATTTTATTTACACGTTTTTATTGAGAGTAATCTTGTTTCCATCATACCAATTAACCTCAGCGTGGAAAGAAAGAATCTGTATTGAATTGCTCATAAAGAAACATTACTTACAGTCGTTCAGGGGCAGACTGAGAACCTGCCACTCCACAGGACGACGAACTTGACACTTCCACTTGTCGTCCTTTTAGCTCTCGGTTTTCTGTTGGATCCAGAATTGTGGTAGATATGGGCTCCTTAGATTCTTAAGAAAAAAAACAAAAGCAGTGATATTAAATGGAAAAGAATGCGAGACGTTTCATGCTTATGGATAAATCGTTACTAGAGAAAGAGAAATAATAATATTACTTTGTACTTGCGTGAAAATTGACTTGATCCTTCATAATCTATTCACCCTAAGTGAAATTCTTCACTGTTGTGATCATTTGCAAACATCTCAGTCAATTCGCTGAACTCACCTCTTTGGATATAAAGAGGAGAGGCTTCCACAGTGATGGAGAGTATATGTAATCTAACTTCCCTGTGTGTATTTCTCTTCCATGGACATAGAATCTGTAGTTGAGATTTGCCCGGTTAGGTGTGTTTTCCGTCAAGATTGTAACCATAACGTTTTCCTCCTCTGGTAGAGTAAAGGTTGTGGAATTACCCCCACGAAGTGGTCCTGGTTTCTGAAACTGCGATGAAATGATAATAATAATAATAATGATAATAATAATAATAATAATAATAATAATAATATAATAATAATTCTTGATTACTCGTTTAATGATAAATATATATGAAGGTAGGAGACCCTCTCTCAAACAGTTTTGTTAAAGAGACTGGCAGCATCAGTGAAATCGATTTTATATATGGTCTTTTCAATTTTTCTTATTATTTTCTGTTCACCAGGACTGATGTTTGCTAATAACTGGCAGATGTTCATATTCTGCATAAGGGTATGACTCCTAAAAGTATTAGTAAATAAAAATAATAAAAAGAATTGAAAAGACCATATATATCATTCAACTGATGTTGCCATTTTCTTTAACAAAACAAATAAGAATGATAATTGTTAGAAATTTTCAATTATAGATTTCAAATAGGCATTAATTTATTTCAAAGATTTTCCAACAAATCCTGTGTCATTCAAGGCTTTGTAAACAAACGTTGCTTGGACTGTTTCAATAAATACAACGATTGGGGGTGGAAAAGCTGCAGAACTCCTACACTGATATTGGTGAAATTTGATGTTTTCCCTTCAACTGGTAACCCGTTTGTGGAAGCTTTCAAGAGATTGTTTTCATCAAGTTTCGTCATAATCAGGTCATTCATTGACCAGTTATTTCTGAATTAATGCGATGGATTGGTACTTACAGTCAGGGTAAAACTCTGGCTTAGACCAGCTGAACCACAAGGGTCAAGTGACTCATATGGGAAATAAGAAATTATAATAATAATATTATATATATATGTATATATGTGTGTATATGTTAAATAATAGGAGAGAAGTCCTAACTGGAATGCATAACCTACCTTCAAATAGTCAGTCCCTTTGAGTGTCATCTCTGAAGCTGGCTGAAAAATCAATTGTTAAAACTCTAGGCGAATTCAAAACTCCCGCTATTACAAAAATATAATCTTTATTTCCCAAATAGCTAACATGAAAATGAAATAAAATAAATGAATCAAAGGAAGTCCCAAAGAACTCATCAAATCACTATTACCCTTTGACGACTTCATACGAGATAAGTCCCCCCCCACCCCCCCCCCCCCCCACCCCCCCCCACCCCCCCCCCCCATTATCTACTTCTGTCCGACTACTCATTAGTCTTTATCAATAACTGTCAGCACAAGTCTAGAGAATCCATTTTTTAAATGGTGACTTCAGATCCATCTGAAAATGAGAATATAATTGTCAAACAATGAAATGTTAAAGTGTTGCACGTTAAAGTTTGTCAATGAAATTGAGTGTTGCACCACAATCCCCTTTCTCTAGAAACTGAACTCGTCACTACATAAAAGGTATAACTTTTCAAAGTCTTTCACTTTACCTTTTCCGATGGATCTTAGCTCCTTCCTCTACGGCATGTTTCCACACACGATCAGTATCCGGTAATGTCTGCTTATTCGCCTGACTAGGGTTTTTTTATTCCATCTGTTTCGTCTTACTAATGTACATATCATGCTACTGAACACACGAACGTACTCATGCTAGTCTATTCTGTGCATTTCCATTTTCCCATGTACACGTTTTATCTAACCTTTCCTTGTGGTTTACCTCATATCTCTGGAATGCGCTCCCATCTCGTTCCCGCAAACAGTGTGTTTTCGACTTGTGTCTCATATCAGCATCTTGAGGAATCCACTGTTTTGCACCTGTCTCTAACCAGAGGGTGCTTAAGGTTATTAACCCACCCCTTTTATTTTAATATTAAAATATCCACTTATACATCTAAACCAGCCTTAACATATATATGTATATATTTGTATGTAGATTTCGTAAAATTCTATGACTTTTTTTATTATTAACCAACTTCTTATTGGTCTGACAATGTTTTATGAATCTTCTACATTCTTCCAAATTTAGTTGATGGAAAAAAAATGAAGACCAACTCCTTGTTCCTTTACGCATCTGGGAACACTACACCATAACTGGTCCGTCATTCGTCGTGACCTCATCAAAGTGTATTATATGTCCAAACCATAATAGTTCAGTAAATCACATTACGATAACACTGAGTACAATCAAAACAATTTGAACTAGTTTGCGGTTATTGTAATGTGATTTATTGTATTATTATAGTCTGGATTCTATATATTAGTCTGCAGACTTTAACAAAAACAACAGGTCGCCATGTCCAGATGTACGGGCTGCTCTAGGAGCAAGAGCCCTTGCTGGCACAAGGCCAGCTAAATCATAACTAATTTTTTTTTACCCATCAACTAAATTTGGAAGAATGTAGTAGATTCATTAAACATTGTCAGAATTATAAGAAGTTAGTCAATAATCAAAAAGTCATAGAATTCTACGAAATCTGCGTACAAATATATACATATATTATATATACATACACACACACACACACACACACACACACACATATATATATAGACTGGTAAAAATGTTCTGTAAAAACAGAATTCCATCTAATAAAAGGAGCCCATAAAACACCCAAAATGTAGAGAGAAAAGTACTATATTTCAGAGACTGCTGTCTCTCTCTTCAGGTATATGAAGAGAGAGACAGCAGTCTCTGAAATATAGTACTTTTCTCTCTACATTTTGGTGTTTTTATGGGGCTCCTTTTATTAGATATATATATATAATGATATATATATATATATATATATATATATATATATATATATATATATATCTATATATATATATATACACCAGATGAAGAGGCAAAACAGCACAATACATTGGGTTGCTTTATTGTTGCCAACGTTTCAAGACTATGGTCTCATTTTCAAGGCTATAAAAAACCAAAAATACATAAATTACAAACTTGTCCAGCAAGATTAACACAAATTGTTACATACAAATAAGCGCAGCCTTCGTCTTTAACGATGAAGTTTATGTTCAGGTAGATGGAGTCGGCATGGGCAACCCATTGAGTTGCACCTTTGCAGACATTTTTATGTTCAAGTTTGAACAGCAACTACTGGACAACTGTCCTGCCTCCTTTAAGCCGCCATTTTACCGTAGATATGTGGACGACACATTCTTACTTTTTAGGGACCATCATCATTGAAACCTTTTCTTGGAATATGCAAACGCATCACACGCTAATATACAATTTACATTTGAGAAAGAGAATAATAATAGATTGCATTTTCTCGATACCTTGGTCATACGAGAAAATGATGGTTTCAGAACGGGAATTTATCGTAAGGCCACATTTACAGGTTGGGGCAAAATTTTTATCGTTCCTGTTCACTTAATTTTAAGCTTAATTCATTATCAACCCTAATTCACATCGCTATGGCCTTGACTTCAAACTGGAGCTTGTTTCATAATGAAATTAATTTCTTGCAGGAATTCTTTAGGACCAATTGTTACCCAACTGCCCTGTTGTATAGTTATGTCAGAAAGGCCCTACAGAAAATCTTGCAGCCACCAGCTCCAGTACATCTAGCTTCTAAATTAAAATATTATGTTAGCTTTCCATACACTTATGATACCTCATTTATACCACAATTGAGGAGGATAATGAGCAACATTTCTCAGCAGTTGATGTGAAATTCATCAAAAGGAATCCAAAAACCATAGGCGGATTCTTTCGACACAAAGAAAAATTGCCTACTTTGATGCGGTCTGGCCAAGTTTACTTGTATACTTACTGTTCGTGCAACGACGCCGACTGCTCAAAGTACGATGTGACTCACACATAGGCAGTTACCACACAGGGATGAAGCTTTCTAGTCCAGAGCTTTCAAATATAAGAAACCATGCACAAATATTCAAATGCTGAATCAACTACGATGATATTAAGATAATTTAATACAGCCCAAATAAAAACCAATTCCCTATACTCGAGTCGTTGGCCATTAAGCATCTTGTTCCAACATTAAATAACAACACTACAGCAGTTCCATTATACATCGCTTAGACCGCCCACTCTTATCTTCTTTCCTTGGTTATCTCGACTCCTTCTCGCTCTGGCAGGCCTTTCAGCAACCGAATCTCCGGTTGGAAGGTTTGTTTTATATATATTTTTTTTTTAATTTTAACAATTTCTTACTTAGTGTTTAATACATTGTGTGTTTTTAGTTATTTTTACTTTTATTTTATTTCTATTTTATATATTTTTCTCGTGCTTATTTGTATGTAACAATTTATGTTAATCTTGCTGAACAAGTTTGTAATTTATGTATTTTTGGTTTTTTATAGCCTTGAAGAGGAGACCGTAGCCTTGAAACGTTGGCAACAATAAAGCAACACAATGTATTGAGCTGTTTTGCCTCTTCACCTGTTACATGATGGGAAACTAGCCTTCTGACCTCTTATTGGATGATATATATATATATATATATATATATATATATATATATATATATATATATATATATATATATGTATATATATATATATATATATATATATATATATATATATATATATATATATATATATATATATGTGTGTGTGTGTGTGTGTGTGTACCAAATAGAGTGCAAAGCTTCAGAATTTTCAGAATGAACATTGGTAATATCCAATAACATTAGACTTTTCTCTTACCTGAGAGGGCTGAAGACAAAGAAGCGAGAAAAAGGAGACGGCAAATGAATAAAATAAACCTCCAATACATAACTCAAAAAATAAAATGCGTTTGCACAGCACTAGAGACAAAGAGAAACTGACTAATGAGTGGCCCCTGAATTTCTTTCGATTTCAGGTTTTTTTTATCTTTGAGAATGACGTCAACTTTGGCAGGAAGCGTTCCCAATTCAGATTAACAGAAATTCACTAAAGATCCTAATTTACATTTGCAGTTCATGATGAAAACGAAGTCTCTAATGCGAGATATTTGTCAGTAGTATTTGCCCATATGGAGATGATTGTAAAAATGATTGAAAAAATATAACTTTATACTCAAAGATCTTTATCTGCAACCTTATCTTCCTAAACACGAACGAACGAAGAGCAGGACTGGAGAGCCTCATAAAAGGATATCCTGACCAGGTGGATCTGATAACTCTCTCGACAGTGTCACTTGCTAGCTGGGCATTACAAATGAAGGAAAAGTTGAATCAGTTCAGATAAACTATTTATCAAGTATATTAGACTTAAAAGAAATAAAGAATGGGAAATGTGGAGTTGCATAGGAGTAGTATAAAGGTTAGAGTAAGAGAAACGAAGTATCAGTGTGTTTGAAGATGATCCGGATGTGTGGAACGAATGGGAAAGAATAGCTTGATGAAAAGATTGTGCAATATGGAAGTGTCAGAAGGAGGAGGACTGGAAGACCCAGCAAGTGCTGGGTAGATAGGGGTGAATAACGCAGTATGTGTAAAGGGATTTAACATCCTGCTGATGAGCCTTCTGCATTGGTGTGAGGATGTGAGATTTCTGCAAATCAATACATTAATGACTGCCTTGTTGCATTGTCGACGTTGAGGACGTCATTTGTGTTCAGACTAGGTCATAAAAACAGTTTGGTTTCCAG
>NC_061098.1:371777-379277 GCF_015104395.2 Macrobrachium nipponense | reverse complement strand
AAGTAGGTTGTTTCATTTTTTCTCAAGTTCAACTTTGTTTTAATACTCAGTTTCACAAACTTTTGTTAAATTTTGCCGAAATTTTCCGAAACTCCAAAATTCAACGCAAAATCACTTCCAGTATAGCCCCAGGCCAGTAAGCAGATAATATTGCTTATGTTTGTGTCTTAAAATTTTCCTTTCAAAGTCTTTTTTTCCATTACATATTACTATGACATGAATTTCGGAGGTAATTCAACAAAGTTCGTCCCTTAAATATATCATGAATTATCTATTTACATTGATTATTGTCTAACAACAAAGACATTGCTCTGATATGAATAATAAGTAAGGTTAGTAAATTTAATTTCCATGTAATAAAGAGTATTTAAAAAAATGTAGCTGATTAAGAGAAGATTTTGAAATTTTATTGAGAGTAATCTTGTTTCCTTCATACCAAATAACCTCTGAAAATGATCAGCGTGGAAAGAAAGAATCTGTATTAAACTTCTCATAGAGAAACATTACTTAAAATCGTTCAGGGGCAGACTGAGAACCTGCCACTTCACAGGATGAGAACTTGACACTTCCACTTGTCCTTTTAGCTCTCGGTTCTCTGTTGGGATCCAGAATTGTGGTAGATATGGGCTCGTTATATCCTTGAGAAAAAAAAAGCAGAGTGATATTAAATGGCAATGAATGCGAGACGTTTCATGCTTATGGATAAATTCGTTACCAGAGAAGGTGAAATAATAATTACGTATATACTTGTGTGAAAATCGGCTTGATCTTGTGTAATCTATTCACTCAAAGTGAATTTCTTTATTGTTGTGATCATTAGCAAACTTCTCAGTCAATTCGCTGAACTTACCTCTTTGGATATAAAGAGGAGAGGCTTCCACTGTGATGTAGTGTTTGCGTAATTCAACTTCTCTGTGTGTATTTCTCTTCCATAGACATAGAATCTGTAGTTGAGATATGTCACGTTAGGTGTGCTTTCCATCAAGATTGCAACCACAACGTTTTCCTCCTCTGGTAGAGGAAAGGTGGTGGAATTGCCCCTTGAAGTGGTCCTGATTTCTGAAGCTGCAATGAAATATTAATAATAATAATAATAATAATTAATAATAATAATAATAACAATAATAATAATAATAATAATAATAATAAGAATAATAATAATAATAATAATAATAATAATAATATATGAAGGTAGGAGACCCTCTCTCAAAGAGTTTTGTTAAAGAGACTGGCAGCATCAGTGGGATTGATTTTATATATGGTCTTTTCAATTTTTCTTATTATTTTCTTTTCACCCGGGCTGATGTTTGCTAATAGCTGGCCGATGTTCATATTCTGCATAAGGGTATGACTCCAAAAAATATTAGTAAATAAAAGAAAATAATAATAAGAATTGAAAAGACCATATATAAAATCAATCCCACTGATGCTGCCATTCTCTTTAACAAAATAATAATAATGATAATAGTAAGAAATTTCAATAAGAGATTTCAAGTGGGAATCAAGTTATTTAAAAGATTTACACACAAAACTTGTGTCATTCAAGCCTTTGTAAACAAACAGTTGCTTAACTTTTACAATTAATAAAACGATTTGGGGAAAAAGCTGTAGAACTCATAAACAGATTTGGGTGAAACTTGAAGTTTTCCCTTCAACTGGTAACCCGTTTGTGGATGTCACTCAAGACCTGTTGTCCTTTTCGTAGTGATATATTGTCACACCCTGATCTGAATCCAGTGAGACTTAGTCATCTGGAGATGAGCTTTCAAGAGGTTGTTTTCATCAAGTTTCATAATAATCAGGTCATTCATTCGCCAGTTATTTCTGAATTAACGCAATGAATTGATACTAACAGTCAGAGACACACAGGCTAAAACTGTCTTAGACCAACTGAACCACAAGGCTTAAGTGACTCCTATGGGAAATAATAAATTGTAACTATATATATATATATATATATATATATAATATATATATATATATATATATATATACATCAATAGAAGGATCCACAGTGATATCCTTGTTTTTCCAGATAAAATATATTTATGGAAATATTTGGTTCGTATTCCTTTCCATAATTCTCTGTGATCTTCGAGGCGGGACAAAGCGCCGGTCTTCTTCCTGAATGACATCTTGAGGGTCGTTAACCAATAAGGTAGTTTGTAGATCAGACTCTGGAACAAGCGAAGGATGGTTAACTACGTTATCGGATTGAAGAAGGCTGTACACATTTCTGAAGTTCTTAATTCTGGCCCTTTTGCAAATTCCTACACTCAAAAGTAAATTGTTCATTATTCCAGTAATTCCCTCAAAGGTGTCATTCAAAGTAATGAGAGCCCCTTCCACAATTCTCCTAGTGGTCCTATCCGTTCTCTTATATATAACTTTTCCTCCCTGGAAGTCGATGGCATGATCAGAATCCCAAGTATGCTTGGCAGTGGCGCTGTAAACGTTGCCCAAACGGCAAGCTGCAATATGTTCACGTTTCCTCTGGTCCAGGGAACGACCGCTTTCACCAATATAGCATTTGACACAATTTTTCCCTCCCTTTAGCATAGGCTCCAACATCGGTGTTTGGTTTTCTGCAACTGTTTTTCATAATTTTCTTTTTAAGAGTATTAGGGTATTGAAAAACTATGCTATACCTATTCCTTTCTTTTCTAAGATTATTAAAAACTTTCTAATATTCTGATAATGTAGTTAACCATCCTTCGCCCGTTCCAGAGTCTAATCTACAAACTACCTTTTGGGCTAACGATCCTCAAGATGTCATTCAGGAAGAAGACCGGCGCTTTGTCCCGCCTCGAAGAGATTCGTAAGCTCGGAATCGGTATCAACTCATAACTTCACTTGTTGGCCGAGTCGATAATGTCACTGCAGTCCTGATTTCTCCTCTGTTTGTCCACTGGTTCGAATCCATGTGAGAACGCAATTGATATCAACAAAAAAAATTCCACTTCGGTTAACACAGAGATATGGCAAGAGATTTAAGAGGGCTGTACAAAATTAGAAAAGGCGCAACTAGCCTTATTGAGCATAGCTCAAAACATTTTGACTCAGCGGGAGAATGGACACAGAAATTGAAAAATTGCAAATGGGTAAATGGGAATAATGTCTCACTCGACAATTTACATAAATTGATGCATTTCACAATGCTTCTACACGACGTCCCTGACGCAATCGTAGACAGTTTTGATGAAAAGATTGAACCTACATCAAACGAGGAACTAACTTGTGCACAAATTCAGAAACAAATGTCCAAATGTAACACGGTGAATAGTACATTTTTTAATGGGACCGGTCCAAGAAATACGATACAAAGAGACAAAGATTTTCCTTCTCCCCATTTGTGTGCAAAAGTGGAATATAATAGAGGATTGATCGATCAAAGGCAACAGCAGTTGCGTTGCTACAGTTGTAATAAACCAGGGCACACAAAGAAAGTATGTAGAGTCAAATATTGTGGAATGTGTAAAAGTGTGGATCACTGTTGGCAGGCTTGTCCGTCTCAGATACAGAGAGATACGAGACCTACACCTCAGAAGTTTGGGAGTTAAAATAAGAGAACTTCCCAGGCAGGTCACTTAAAAGGGCAAAGGGATTGGCGAAATTTTTTGAAAGCTGATCAACAAAAATGGTACAGATGATTTGTACGTGCCATTGTGGTCTTGTGGGGGACGCCAAAGAGCCCACTCCGATAGTATATGGAACAGTGGAGGATGTGGCTATCCCAATCTTCATAGACACGGGTGCATCTGTGAATTTAATGGGCCATAATCTGTATCAATCCATGTTCTCCCATTACCCTTTGAAACCCTCAATGGAGACTTTGTGTGATGTGCAAGCCCATTGATTAAGCACCCTGGGTTTTGTTAGAATACAGCTTACTCTGGGTGATAGAGTGTTAATAGAACCAATTTTGGTTATAAAAGGGGTTGTGTTGGACAACAGACTTTTGCTGGGCCATCCTGCATGTAGAAGACACAAGATATTGGTTCATGCAGGTGTTAGTGTAGTAACGGTTGGAATACCCAGAGTTTTTATCCCTTATGAGGATGCAAGCGAAACTGAGGATATGTGGATTACTGAAAATAGGGGCGCTTTTGACGGTGCTAATGGTAATGATACTGGGGATATGGGAAGTGGTGATACCAAAACTCACACTGATGATACGGGGAATAACTGCGGTGATGATGAATGGGATATTGAGGGCCATAGTGGCAACAATTTTAGCGGGTTTAGCAATGGCATTATTGGTGGTGATGCTAATACTAAGACTGCTGCTGATACTAATACTGATATTATTACTGATACTAACAATGGGGTCTTGGTGGATGCAATGAGAACCACGGGCAGTGATATTTATGGGATCGTGGAACAGGGAGGTACTAGCCACAAATATAAATGTGTTTTATCAGAGGATATTATTTTAATACCAGGTTCAAAGACTATGGTTAAAGTCAAACTGAGGGAAGTGAAAAAGCCCACGGAACTATGCATAATTGAGGGTAGCGAGAAACTAAGAGGGGTTATTATCACTGCATCAGTGAACTGTGTATCAAACACTGGTGCTACATGGGTAGAATTACTGAACTGTAATGATACAGTTAGGAAATACCAGAAGAATACATATGTGGTGACCTCCAAGATTGGAGTAATGACAGTGGTTCAGTGGCTATTGTAGAGGGGAAAACTGAGTTTTCAGAGGCAGAAATGCAATCAAGAAAGAAAATATTTAGAGAACATTTAGCTAATGCAGATTATAAAGAGCATATAAAAGCGGTAAGCGAGCTTTTGGTAGAATTTGGGGACACGGTAGCTTTAGGAGGGGATAAACTGGGATTGACTAATTTGTTAGAACATAAGGTAAATTTAGAGGAAGGTACAAACCCTGTTTTTATTCCTGCATACCTCATACCTTTCAAAATCAGAAAAAAGGTAGAAAAAGAGGTCAGTAAATGGGAAGAGGAAGGAATCATTTGACCTAGTGCGTCTCCATACAACTTTCCTCTGTTAGCAGTGCCTAAGAAGGACGGCTCTGTCCGAGTATGCATTGATTTTAGACGTTTGAATGAAAAGACAATTCCTGACCGTTACCCAGTCGCATACATACTAGATCTATTTGTAGAAGTTGGGGGACATAATATTTATAGCTCAACTGATTTAGCGCAGGGTTTTTTGCAGGTCTCTCTTAGTGAAAATAGTAAGGAATATCCTGCCTTTTCAGTGCCCAAGGGACACTATGAATTTACGAGGATGACGTTTGGTTTATCGTGTAGTCCGATAACCTTTACAAGGTTGGTTAACACAGTTTTGCACGGGTTATTAGGTAAAAGTTTTTTGTGTACATTGATGATATATTTATTGCAACAGACTCGATCGTGCAACACCTAGAAGTGCTTAAGGAAGTACTTAGGTGACATAGGTTAGCAGTATTGAAAATTAAGCTAGCTAAGTGTTCCTTTTTGAAAAAGCAATTCACATATTTAGGTCATGTCATATCTAAGGAAGGGGTTAGAGTAAACAACGATAAAGTCAAAGCAATAGCAGATTTTCGTACCTCGGAATCAAAGAAAGAAATTAAGTCATTCCTAGGAATGGCCCGATTTTATTGTAGGTTTGTGAAAGGATTTTCTAACATAGCAGCTCCTCTAACAGATGTATTGCGGGAAGACATTCAATTTCATTGGGGAAAACTGCAAGAGGTAAGTTTTCAAAACTTAAGGACGCTTGAATGAATCCCCCAGTTCTGAAATTTCCAGATTTCAGCAAAACATTCACATTAGTGACTGATGCCAGTCAGGAGGGTATAGGTGCTTGCCTTATGCAAAAAATTTGATGGGGGGTTCAATTCCATTGTTTTTTATAGCAGGAAATTTAGTACAAAGGGCAGCAGTTAAAGATTAATGGCTACCATAGATAAAGAAGCCTTAGCAATAGTATTAAGTTTGGTTCATTTTAAAATGCTACTGATGGGGAATAAAGTAGAAGTCCTTACAGACCACAAGCCATTATTGGATCTTTTTAATACACCTGATTTGTCACCCAAAAGAGCTCGATGGTTCTTAACTATTAAGGACTTCGATGCAAAGCTCAAATATATAGAAGGCAAATTAAATGTAGTCGCAAATGCCCTTAGTAGAAATTTTTATGATACGGAAGGATTTCAAGTTGCGCTAGTTACTAGTGATTCTATACAATGGGATATGGGTCTCATAGAGCAAAGGCAGAATGAGGATGAAATTTTGGCAGACGCAAAAGCGTCTCTTAGAGGGGAATCAGTCAGGAAAGGTTATAAGTTACCTTTTTCAGGTTTAGAATTAGAAGGTAATCTGTTTGTCAGGGAAATTAAATATGAATTAAGGACTAGTGAAAGTAAAGGAGACACGACACATTGTAATTCCGAAAGTCCTAATTCCAGTGGCTTTGGATATAGTACATTGCAGGTTCAGTAGTCCACACTTGGGGATACAAAAAACGTATAATGAGGTGTGTGCTAAATATATTTGGAAAAAATGTGGAAAGATGTGGAAAATTTTGTGAAAAACTGTACAGTGTGCAATGCAATGCTTGCAAACCCGCAAGGATAACTTCCTGCAAATTAGGGTCATATCCGATACCAAGTAGACTTTTTCAGAGAATACTTATGGATATCCTAGGAAATTTTTTTGAATCTAGGTATGCAAATAAGTACCTGTTGGTAATAATAGATGAACTGACGAGGATAGTGGAAATTTTTCCAGTTAAGCATAAAACAGCCGAAGAAGTAGGTATAGAATTTTTCAATGGCATTATTTGTACATGTGGCTACCCCGAGGTTTTATTGACCAACAATGGCAGAGAATTCGTGAACAAGACTTTAGAATGTTTGGCAGTAGTCAAATCGAAGCTCTGAGAAAGACTGTAGGAGGAAATGATACAAAAAACTGGGACGGATATATAGATATTGTTAGACATAACATCAACACTATGGTTGGTGATTCCATTAAAATGTCTCCATTTGAAGCATTGTTTGGTTGCCAAGCACGAGGCACATTTGATCTGTTAACTATACCTCATCATGGAGAAGCTACAATCGAAGCATTAATTTCTACAGCAAAGGAGAGACATGCTTGTCTCAGCTGGAATCTCGTGGCTACGACTCGAGAAATGGTAGAAAGAAGCAACGAGAAATCATTAGATGTAAGAATTGCTGTTGGAGACAATGCATTTTTTAAAATCAATGTGATTAATGAACTAAATTACAAATTAGATCCGAAATTTGAGGGTCCTTTTAGAGTTATTGAGGAAAAGACAGGAAACAGATTTGTAGTCGTAGATGAAAAGACAGGTCGGTCGAAAATAACTCACATATCTAAACTGAAAAAGGTTGGTAGTGGTAACCAATAATAACATCGTGCAGTTGCATTTTTTTTCTTTCAGATTTTGCAAATTGATGACGAAATGTGATTAATCAGTTTAATGTAACGTTTTTTTTTTCCTTTCATTCTTTTACTA
>NC_061098.1:347811-366277 GCF_015104395.2 Macrobrachium nipponense | reverse complement strand
TTCTAATGACGATAGGCTTGGATCATATTTCTGCCAATGATGATGGTCTAATTCTGTTCTGTTCTGTTAATCTACATGATGAAAGCTTAGGTAAAGAGGTACAGGTTCTGCCAATGATGAATGGGCTAACTCTATTATCTGACTACCATCTGGGTTTACAAATCATTAAAGGGAAGCATGGACAGATAGCTTGAAACATACGAACATACAATTCAGACTGACATAGTTACTAATCACTTAGGCCGCTTGAGCTATAGTCACGGTGTTTGTCTCAAGCAGGAAGCTTGGACTAAAGTTTATAAACAAATGAATGACTACAGGTGACGGCATGTCAACTTAGCTTACGTCATCTTTATCGTCTCTGGTCTGATCACATTCCTGCAAGCAATCTGGTTGACCTCTTTAGTTTTAGTCTTTTATATATATGGAATAACATTCCATATTTTTATTATGTAATCACTTACATAAAAGCTCGGTCAGCTGCAAAAACCAACCACTGAATATTACTCAAGCTTGACTTGCATTTGACTTATAGGAGTGTGATACAGACACTATGTGAATATATATATAGATATATAGAAAATACTTATAAGTAAAAAAAAATTCATGGTGTACACAAATACAGATTCAAGTAATAAGATATAAAACATAATATGCATATGAAGGTATTCGTAAATAATAGTCATCACGTGATATATACTGATACAGTTTTTCACTTCATCTCTTTAAGATACATATGCTACAGAAAATACTAATGTACTCTGATAATTGCATAGAATAAAGATTAACATGGTAAAAATCATATTTTAACTTATAAAAATTTCATATATGAATTGATAAAAATTATTAATGTTTATTCTGATTGATTCGTTGATTTTTATGATAACTGTTATATATCTGCAGTTATTGGTAAGATAAAAGGTAACAGATTGATTTATAGGCTACCTGATTTATTTATACATATGTATATGGATTCATATAATTATGATTAATATATGTGCACTTTAAATAGATTCCTAGTGCGTACACGCAAAGATTAGATTTCGACTCTGTTATTTATGATCATTTATCACTAGATTCCTAGTGCGTACACGCAAAGATATATTTCGACTCTGTTTATTTCTCATTTGATACATTTATATATAGGATACATGATACTTTATATATAGGATACATGACCGAGGTTATACTACTACACATATAACTAGCGTTCGAACAACTTTTCGTCCATTACACAGTTCCAGACAACCGCCTATAGCCAAATGAAATGGCCAATTCCAAATGGTTAAAACAAGGGGAAAATTGCCTGGCGGGGTCCAACGTTCTATTTCGGCTTCATACTTGTTCTCTGCATCCTAAGCCACACGAATACGTTCACGATGAATAAAATCATCCCCAGCACGTGTTCCTTCAGCAACGTAGAGTTGAATATCCTTCTGGTCGTAATTGTTGGAAGTATGTCCCTTTTGTAGTCGATTTCTGACAGCCGCCGGAGCATTCCGCATTAAAACGAGATTAACGACAGGATTCGGGTGTCGGTCGAAGAAGTCCATGAAATAAGCTTGTTCACTTATGATGGTGCTTATTCCTTTCCCATTGTAGGTGGTTGTTACTTGACTGCAGTCGTCCGCAGCGATGAACGATTTTTTGAAGTTGCGATGTGAAGCTCTCGTACTGCAGGATACTGTAACCAGGTTCCACTAATCAGCCTGCAAGTGAAATTATACTTGTCACAAGGGCAAACTAATTTCAGACAACATCAAATACCGGAGGGAGAAAAGCCATTTAGAACCAGACTTAACCCACATGAATTCGCTGATATTTTATGGAATTCAAAAGAGTCAGCTGTACAAACTTTTTTATCCATGGCATTATAACAGTAAGTGAACCTATCCAGGTCTCTGATGACTGTAAAAATATCCATAATTATAAAAAATAAACAGATATCAATACGAATCCCAAAGAAAATTCGATATTACTGGTAGTAAGTTACTAGACAAAGAAGTGGAAAACGGAGCTATTTGTAAGATTGATAGGCAAACATAAGAGTTCAAAAGAGAATATTAATCATGATTCTGTATTTCTCTATGCTAACTGAAATTAAGCTGTGATAAAATCCAATCCTATGTGCCCCTAACAAAAGTTTCATATTCAAATTTCTCGTGCGCATCCTCTGAGGTTAATTTATAGGCAAGAGATGCTATGAAAGAACCCACTATGTAACTAATTTCTATATAAACTTTGGTTTTTTTCAAGAAAATGGGACATTTTCCCATGAATGTGATTTACTTGAATTGTAATAGGCTAATGTTGCAAGTAAATTTTTCATATACATGACTTGATACTTCTAAATGTCCATTTACCAATGTCATAAGCTGAATTATTGACTCTAATTGTCTATGAGGTTCAGAAAAAATTAATTCATTTTGTTGTTATAGAAATTCTATTTGCTTATTTTTTTTATTCATTTTAAAACGATTGCAATTCCTTAACCAAGCTTGCATTGCAATGCGGATAAGAATAGGTTATGGCTATGTATGTCATCATGACCTGTGAACCACATGTGAAGTTCATGAGCTAAGCATTCCTCTCTCCAGCCAACCTGCTTTTCAAGCGGTTTATTGAGGTTAAAAGGAACAATGTTGAATCAGCAAACGCGACAGGCTCCTTCTAGACTGATGACGTCGTCACCAGCTTAAGAGTTACATTACTTGCTGTAAAAGAGACGACTTTAGTATTTTCAAATGATTTTTTTTTTAATACTCCATCCACATGAGAAAAATGTCTAAAAAAAAAAAAAAACTGTACCAAAATTGAACAATATATTAGTTTCATGTTGGAAATCTGCATGATTGTGTAATAAATGTAAATTATAAACGATATTTCCTTATTCAAACTAATGAAAAGGGTTCCATACAAATTTTAATATATATTATTATTTGCCCTGTATAGTTTATTTGCAATAGAAATACATTTTCACTTCTAGACTTCCTGACTTTAAAATCTATTTTATTTTATTTTATTTATCTATTTATTTTTTTTTTTTATTGACACAAATATAATCACCGGACAGACAAAATATGTCAGTTAGGTTTTGATATGTGTTTGAACTTTTAGCTTATTTGTCATTATAAAGCGTTAAGTTAGAGTTCAAATCTTACGCATATATATTTGGATATTTAATTAACCTATGGTTACATTTTGCTTATTGATTTTGTCGTGATTCCTTTTTTGTTATAATTTGTAACCCTTCCGACTTCTTACGGAGTGTATTATATTGGCTCCGCTTGTATCCATATTTATTTTATTTTATTTATTTATTTTATTTATTTATTTATTTATTTATTTTTTTAAATTTGATAAATTAATGGGGTTGGCTTGAATATGTGGAAGAGTGTCCTAGCGGCATACCGTATAAGGCTACTTGCGGTATCATTTCTATAGATACAAGATATGAATGATAAAGGTATTTAAATCCGCGAGAACCGCTATAATCCAGTTCGGATCCAGTATCACGAATTGTAACTCGTAAGACATTGACACTTTCTTATTTATTTCTTATTCTACCAAACCGTTTGACTCAGGGTGATAAAATATAGTATTAGTTTTCTTAATGGAAAGGAATTCACACAACGAGTAGGAGATTATTATTGATTTACACCACCCGAGTCACAGATTATTATGTGTTGAATTCATGTTTACTGATTTAGCACTCATAGATATTCCTAGCGCACTATCATTGCGGTGTTTGTTTTTAGTGCTATTAATTCTATATAACTTGTCAAGGGGAACTATTAACACTAAGAATGTGTTTATTTTGCTCTGTCAGACTCGTAACTTTGTTAATAATTCTACGTATATTCTTTCAAGGATTGATTTGGCACCAGGATAGGCTCTTAAACTGACAGGTGTCTTAGTGTATCCCATGTTTTTCATGACACGTGTTACAATTAGTTATGTGCTTTTTTATATCTGTAAGCATTGTAGGCCAGTAAAACAGTGATTTGGCTTTCTGTGACATAATAGAGAACCCTGGATGACGGAGTGCAACCAGTTAGGACGATTGTATGAAAGAGATTTATTACTACTACCTGGTCGTTAGTCACCTGCTGTGTTCTTCGGGTTTTCCTCGTCACGGACCTACATATAATATTACATTTGATTACATTATTCTGATACACATACTTTAAATATACTTTTGCTTTAGGGTTTCTGTTCGAAGTGTTTATTGTTTTGCTTATTGCTGACCCGGTTTCCGTTCGAGTGTTTATTGTTTTGCTTATTTGCTGTTGACATCTTGCTGTTCACTTTGTAACAGTTCTGCGCTCCGACCCAGTATTCATGCTTGCGATCTCTGGCTAATGAATTTTCTTGTTAGATACGGTTTTAACAATAGGCACGGATGTTTCTATATCTTTTAGTCCAATTAATGGTTCTTTGCAGTATGGTGCGGGATTGCGGGACAATGCATCAGCTATGATAATTGCTTTTGCAGGTAGATATCTTATCTTGGCTCCAAAGACCTGAATGATCATTTGCCTTCCGAGTTCCTTTGAGCTGTAATTAAAGCCCTTTTGAAAAAACTCGATAAAGGACTTATGTTCAGTAAGGACTTTATCAGGATAGCCATAGATTATGAAATTAAAATGTACTAGTGAGTTAACGATACCTAGCCCTTCCTTGCCTATTACTGCAGATTTACTTTCAGAGGGCTTTAGTTTACTGAATAAAAAGCTATAGGGAAGAACTGTTTATCATATTGCTGAAGTAGTACCCCTCTTACTCCTTGGTCTGAGGCGTCTGTTGCAATAAAAAAAAAAGTTCCTTATTTAAATCAGGGACTTTTAAGTTAGGTGAGCTGCATTATTCCGCTTTTAAGATATCGAACGTCTGTTGATGCTTTTCAGACCATAATAAATCTACGCTCTACTTCGTAAGATCTGTTAAAGGAGCTGCTATGATTGAAGAGTTACATATTTACATACGATTGTAATACCCACTACAGCGCAAAAGTGCTGTATCCCCTTTTTATGATAATAGGTACCGGAAGTTATGAATAGCCGACACCTTACCATGGACTACTTAAGACCTTGACTAGACACATAAAACGTAAATAAACATGTTCGGTTTTTAAAAACTCACATTTAGATATTTTACTCTGAGATTATTTGTCTTTGTCTCTGTAGCACTACCTCTAGTTTATGTGAATGTACTTCTAAGGTATTACAAAAGATTACAAGACCAACCATATAAGCATGTTGGGTATCCCCTAAAAGTCTCCAAACACTATAATGTAATTGGGGCGCAACATAATCCGGAGGCATACGTAAAAAATTGAAATGAAATAATTCCTGAGTGTGCTGAAAACGGTGTATGAGGTACAATCACTTAGGTAATGGCATCTGGTAAAAGCCTTTAAGTAAGCCCAAGCTGGTGAAAAATTTATTCTAACCTAACAGAGATAAGATGTCGTCGGTACATGGCACTGGGAACTATCGGGAGTCGTTTCCTTGTTTAAGCGACAGAAATCTACGCAGATACGCCAAGTCCGATCTTTTATGGCATGACGTTTGAGGGAAAAATTATATGGGCTTATTTGATTTCCTAATGACTCCTATTACTAACATTTTTCAACTTCGTCATTTATCTCTATTTTGAAATTTCACTGGGAGTCTATACGAAGGTACGTATATAGCTTGATGTTTGTCCTTAGACTGTATTTTGTTTTCAATGACATCCGTTTTTCTCCCAGAGATCACTCGCTAGTGGAGAAACTTCCTGGTATTCAGATAAAAGAAAAACAAAATTCTGCTGAATCACCTCTGCTTGAATGACTTTACGGATATTACTTTAGAGTATAAGAGAGATTCATCTATGACTGATTGAGCGTGATTAAAAATTAGCAACAATAAAAAAATGCGATATTTATATGTATAGGTTTTGTGGATTACTAGATTAACTTGTTGCTGCAAGTCAACCGTGTCTAGGGCTTTGTTCGTGGAAATCGTTATATTTCAGAGTGTCGGGAAGGATTAAAATTTCATTTCCCAGCAAAGTCTTTTTACACGCACTAAGACATTCGAGGGTGCATGCGTCTCGAGATTTTGCGTGCAATCTGCGACTGCAGTTGTGGGAGAATTCTGTTGGGTCATTTGAACAATGTTACGATTTATGAGACAAATGTATAGTTCCTCTATATAAGTTATTATTTGATTAACTGTCTCTTTTTTTGTTTGTTTTTTTCGTTCAAAACGGATTTTAATATGTTTGAAGGTTTATAGAATTTTCCTTTGATAAACACACCTTATTTTGCAGGAGGTAAAATAATGTTTTGTATACCCCTAGATGGATATCTTACAATTACACTAGATACAGATCAATGTTTTTTATAACTATAGAGGTATCTGTAAGCGCTCGCTTATCCGGACTTCTCATTAGGGAAGTTCGAACAACAGACAGTGAGTCCGTAAATACAGGATATTATGTGTACTAAAGGAATAAAACAGATATTCTAATTTTTACGGCGCGTACAGTCGGGCTTAATCCACCACTACTTATAATAACTTATTGTATTAAAAAAAAGACAACCTGCTCTGATTACTTGATACGGTCGTGTGATGCATAGGAAAATTCCTTTTTAAATTAAAAAGGTATTGGCATAAAAAAAAGGTATGGCATAAATGATCCAACATCGTTTTTCCTATCCGCTGAAGTCGCTTATGTGGAATGTGCTTTGCTTTGAACACTCAGCAGATTTAACTGACCCTGACCGTCTGACTAGATGACACAGTGACCAAGTTTGCTTAAGCACGATTGTTTGTTTCTGATATTTAGGGCTACTGTTTACCTATTTCTTTTGATAATAATTAGGATTCTTCTCTTTATTACCATCGGCAACGTATTGTGTGTTTTTAGCATTCTGTTGTTGGTTACGTATAAAGCAACGAACGTATGAATGACGAACTATTAGGAATTGAGCGATTACTATTCTACTGCATTCAATATTAACTGTTTGTACTTGCTGTTGTTTACTTCATTCTTTGCTAAAATTTGAAATAGTGAGGGGTCCTGGTCAGCGCATTTAGCCTAATGAAAGTTTTTTATAGACATGTTATTCCTTGCAATCCAGCCGTATTTTTAAAGTTAAGTTGAGTCATAGGGATTCGATTTTTATCATAACTAAACAAAAGCTGAAACTGCGATCGGGACTTTGCAAAGGAGCATTTATTGTCATGACCCGAAATAGTGTTAGCTCTAATTTATCTAGATTTGTACGGGTGTTCCACTAGTTTTTGTGTGTTTTCTTATCACTACGGTGCCTAACGACCATATCCATGCATCTGTATAAATACAGACGTCTACTGCATAAAACATATTCACTGTTTAATATGATTTGTTACGTAAAGGATTAATAATCACCCAAAATGATAAAATTAACACAGTATATGATTATGATATTTCAGTAGAACTTCTGGAAACAGAAACTCAAAGATAAAAACTCGCAGTAGCGAAATCTCAATGATGTAGATAATTTCTGTAAAAAGGTAAGATTAAGAATGTCTCGTAACTTCAGCCACAGGAATAACGAAATTCGACCTGCAAAGGAAACACTCAAAGTTACTCCAAATGAATAAAAAGGTTGTACTTAGCTTGATTTTGTGGGAAGTCACGGTGTTCCGATAACGACACACGGCCTTGGCCCTCCTTCTCTTTAGCGGATGAACTGGTTTGGCTTGAGTTTCCCCCGTGCGCGTTGTTTGGATGATTCGAGTCCTTGACGATCCGACGCTGAAGATGCATTCGGTTTGTTTCTTGAAGTGCCGGAAACGCTCAATAACGATGTTTTCTTGAATGATTCTAATGAGAGACGAAGCTTGCGTTGCCGTAGGAAAAAAGACACGTCGGGTTTTGTTTGTTTCTTGAAGTTATTCACTACTGAAATTGCTCACTAAACGATGATACTGAGTTGCTTGAAGAATCTGTTGCTTTCGTCGTCGTTGACTTCTGATGATACATTATTCATTATTCTGGGGTTTTTCTTCGGAAGACGTTGTAGAGTTCTTTAGTAATCTGCCACCAATATTAGGGCTGTTGCCTTGTATAATAAGGCGCCCTATGAGGTAATGTTAGACTTGCGATAATCTTATGCTAAGTCGGTTGGTTATGCACATCCATACTCATTGGAGTGTCTTGGGGTTTGTAGATCACTTACGAAGTCGGTATTATCTTCTTTGGTTATGACGACGATGTGTTAAACTCATGATGATATCTTTCTGAAGTGAGGTTCTAGTAGAAAACACGAAGTATAAAAATACTTATATTCTCTGAGATTACATGGTGAAGATCAGGTAGGATTGTACAGGTCTTCTAATGACGATGGCTTGATCTATTCTGCCCTGGTGATGGCTAATTCTGTTCTGTTCTGTTCTACATGATAAAGCTTAGGTAAAGAGGTACAGGTCTGCCAATGATGATGGCTAACTCTATTCTGACTACCATCTTGGTTACAAATCATAAAGGAAGCAGACAGTAGTTCGAACATACGAACATACAATCAGATGACATAGTTACTAATCACGTAGGCCGCTTGAGCTATAGGTCACGGTGTTTGTCTCAAGCAGGAAGCTTGGACTAAAGTCTATAAACAAATGAATGACTACAGGTGACGGCATGTCAACTTAGCCTACTTTACGTCATCTTTATCGTCTCTGGTCTGATCACATTCCTGCAAGCAATCTGGTTGACCTATTTAGTTTTAGTCTTTTATATATATGGAATAACATTCCATATTTTTATTATGTAATCACTTACAATTATACAGTTAAGAAATGCCAAAAGAATACATATGTGGTAGATCTCCAAGATTGGAGTAATGACAGTGGTTCAGTGGCTATTGTAGAGGGTAAAACTGAGTTTTCAGAGGCAGAAATGCAATCAAGAAAGAAAATATTTAGAGAACATTTAGCTAATGCAGATTATAAAGAGCATATAGAAGCGGTAAGCGAGCTTTTGGCAGAATTTGGGGACGTGGTAGCTTTACGAGGGGATAAACTGGGACTGAGTAATGTGTTAGAACATAAGGCAAACTTAGAGGAAGGTACAAAACCCATTTTTATTATTGCATACCGCATACCTTCCAAAATCAGAGAACAGGTAGAAAAAGAGGTCAGTAAATGGGAAGAGGAAGATATCATTAGACCTAGTACGTCTCCATACAACTGTCCTCTGTTAGCAGTGCCTAAGAAGAACGGCTCTGTCCGAGTATGCGTCGATTTTAGACGTTTGAATGAAAAGACAATTCCTGACCCTTACCCAGTTGCATGCATACCAGATCTTTTTGTAGAAATTGGGGGACATAATATTTATAGCTTAATTGTTTTAGCGCAGGGTTTTTTACAGGTCCCTCCTAGTGAAAATAGTAAGGAATATACTGCCTTTTCAGTGCCCAAGGGACACTATGAATTTATGCGGATGCCGTTTGGTTTATCAGGTAGTTCGATAACCTATACAAGGTTGGTAAACAGTTTTGAGCGGGTTATTGGGTAAAAATGTCTTTTGTGTACGTGGATGATATCTTAATTGCAACAGACTCGATCGTGCAACACCTAGAAGTGCTTAAGGAAATACTTAGGAGACTTAGTTAGCAGGATTGAAAATTAAGCTAGCTAAATGTTCCTTTGTGAAAAAGCAAATCACATATTGAGGTCATGTCATATCTAAGGAAGTGGTTAGAGTAAACGACGATAATGTCAAAGCAATAGCAGATTTTCTTATCCCGAAATCAAAGAAAGAAATTAAGTCATTCCTAGGAATGACCAGATTTTTTCGCAGGTTTGCGAATGGATTTTCTAACACAGCAGTTCCTCTAACAGATGTATTGCGGGAAGACATTCAATTTCATTGGGGAAAACCGCAAGAAGTAAGTTTTCAAAAACTTAAATATGCGTTAATGAATCCCCCAGTTCTGAAATTTCCAGATTTCAGCAAACCATTCACATTAGAGACTGATGCCAGTCAGGAGGGTATAGGTGCTTGCCTTATGCAAATATTTGATGGGAGGTTCAATCCCATTGCTTTTTATAGCAGAGAATTTAGGACAAAGGGCAGCAATTAAAGATTAATGGCTACCGTAGATAAAGAAGCATTTGCATTAGTATTAAGTTTGGGTCATTTTAAAATGCTACTAATGGGGAATAAAATAGAAGTCCTTACAGACCACAAGCCATCATTGGATCTTTGTAATAAACCTGATTTGTCACCTAAAAGAGCTCGATGGTTCTTAACTATTAAGGACTTCGATGCAAAGCTCAAATATATAGAAGGCAAATTAAATATAGTCACGGATGCCCTTAGTAGAAATTTTTATGATACGGAAGGATTTCAAGTTGCGCTAGTTATTAGTGATTCTATACAATGGGAAATGGGTCTCATAGAGCAAAGGCTGAACGAGGATGAAATTTTGGCAGATGCAAAAGCATTTCTCAGAGGGGAATCAGTCAGGAAAGGTTATAAGTTACCTTTTTCAGGTTTAGAATTAGAAGGTAATCTGTTGGTGAGGAAAATTAAATATAATTTAAGAACTAGTGAAAGTAAAGAAGACACGACGACACAGATTATAATTCCGAAAGTCCTAATTCCAGTGGCTTTGGATATAGTATATTGCAGGTTCGGTAGTCCACACTTGGGGATACAAAAAACGTATAATGAGGTGCTTGCTAAATATAATAGGATAAATATGTGGAAAGATGTGGAAAATCTTTTGAAAAACTGTACAGTATGCAATGCTTGCATGCCCGCAAGGATAACTTCCTGCAAATTAGGGTCATATCCGATACCAAGTAGACCTTTCCAGAGAATACATATGGATATCCTAAGAAATTTTTGTGAATCTAGGTATGCAAATAAGTACCTGTTGGTAATAATAGATGAACTAACGAGGATAGTAGAAATTTTTCCACTTATGCATAAAGCAGACGATGAAGTAGCTATAGCATTTTTCAATGGTATCATTTGCAGATATGGCTCACCTGAGGTTTTATTGACCGACAATGGCAGAGAGTTCGTGAACAAGACTTTCGAATGTTTGGCAGAAGTCATGGGGGTACAGGAAATAACAATTATTCCATACAGACCTGAATCTAATGGATTATGTGAACGAGCAAACAGGAAAGTGCTCGAAGCTCTGAGGAAGACTGTAGGAGGAAATGATAAAAACTGGGACAGATATATAGATGTTGTTAGACATAACATCAACACTATGGTCAGGGATTCCATTAAATTGTCTCCATTTGAAGCATTGTTTGGTTGCCAAGCACGAGGCACATTTGATCTGTTAACTATACCTCATCATTGAGAAGATACAATCGAAGCATTAATTTCCACAGCAAAGGAGAGACATGCTTGTCTCAGCCGGAATCTCGAGGCTACGACCCGAGAAATGGTGGAAAGAAGCAACGAGAAATCATTAGATGTAAGAATTGCTGTTGGAGACAATGCATTTTTTTAAATCAATGTGATTAATGAACTAAATTACAAATTAGATCCGAAATTTGAGGGTCCTTTTAGAGTTATTGAGGAAAAGACAGGAAACAGATTTGTAGTCGTAGATGAAAAGACAGGTCGGTCGAAATTAACTCACATATCTAAACTGAAAAAGGTTGGTAGTGGTAACCAATAATAACATCGCGCAGTTGCATTTTTTTTCTTTCAGATTTTGCAAATTGATGACGAAATGTGATCAATCAGTGTAATGTAACGTTTTTTTTTCTTTTCATTCTTTTGCTATTTTTCTTATTATGTGCAAACTGCGGCGATTTGGCGTAAAAACCGGAAGTAATTATTTCATGATGAAAAACGGGGTGAAAAAATATGGGAAATTACTGTTAAGTTGAGAAATATTATAAGAGGTTCGTGATGATGATGATTTTTGGTGGTGATGTGATTTTACGAGCCAAAAGAGGTGGTGATTCTGGTTCTTTCGGTGTTATGGCTCTTGGAGGGTGGCACTAGTGAACTGTGGTTTAATGGGGCCCTATAAAGGTGTTATATTTTGTGAGGTTATATAATTGTTATGTATAATTCTTGAATTGTGGTTTTTTTATGTGGTTTATATAACGACTAGGTGATTATTGGGGTTTAATATACATGTGGCAGTATCATAAATGGTTTACTTTGAGGTACATCGATGGTCAAATGGCTTAGGAGATTTAGCATGTGCGGGATATATTATAATTGGTGGTTTTTTTAATAGACGTTTTCGAGGATAATTTTTTGGGTACCCTTGAGGTGACAACGAGGATGTCCTGATGATAAATTTTGAGGAATGTTGTGGTTCTATAGTATTAGTAAGGACTTTTTGACGATTCCCATCGAGGATTTAATAAATAATTTTTGGGCCATTTGAAAGAATGATGATTTCTGAGTTTACGAGTCTGACTAGACAAGTCCATAGTGCGTCGTAAATTATTTGCAACTGGCAACATGATTGCAAAGAGGTTTGCCTTCTGTCACCGAGATGTGAAACTGCTGCTCTTCCGCTCGTATTGCTACAGTATATATGGGTAGTCCCTCTGGACGAATTATACCTGAGAGACCATGAGACATATCACTGTTGTGCACAGTGACATTCTGAGACGCCTCACAAACACTCCCCGCTACCACTCCGCCACACAGATGTTCATAGAAAACCACCTGGACAATTTAAAAATCATTGTAAGGCGAACAATGTCCAGTCTGGTAACCCAAGTGAGAAACAGCAGCAACTTGCTCATACAAACCATCCTAAGGAGTGAAGCAAGAAGATCTAAATTGTGGGAAAGATGGGAAAATGAGGCCTTTGTCCCCTAACAGACTTATTCTCTGTATTGGCAAGAAGTAATCTGCAGATTGTGTCATTATTATATTTATTACTGATATTTTACTTTTTCATTATTACTGTGATTACTATCAAGCTAAAGTTTTTTTACATTCAATTTTCGTATTTAGTCCTCTGGACCTGAATACTGTAACCACCTAAGATCTCTACTTGAAATTTAAGTTATATAATCTGTGCACTAACTATTGTAACTCTCAATGCATTTTTTTTTTCTCGCCAATTTTAATACTGTTATTACCAGTATTATGATTACTATCTTTTATGCTACCTCAACTATTTTGTAGATAAGTACCGATTATTCATTTTTTATCATGTCTCATGCATCTAGATTGTGTATGTTACTGAAAGTATTTTGTATATTCCATGTATATGGCCCTGAGCTGAAATAAAGGATATTATTATTATTATTATTATTATTAATATTATTATTATTATTATTATTATTATTATTATTATTATTATTATTATTATTATTATACACAGGTGGCTTAGTGCTGACAATGCTGTGATGAGACCGATTGTTGATATTTTCTTTTGGAGTTGATTACTCAGAGGTTTACACCATTTCCAGGAATGTCGATGATGACATTCCATGGGGAAGAATTTAAGGGGTCAAATAGGGAGGTTGAGGTTGATATGTTGTGGCAGCAAATAGCGTGACGATACATACTACATTTTCCAATGGAAAAGCGCGGAATTATTTTTTTTCGCCTTATACATTTTGTAATGACAGCAACGAGGTGGCGGTCACGATTCCTTCAAAGGAAGACGTCGACTCTACAGTTCAGCAACGAGGGTGTTAGGATACACCTACAGGGGTCGCAGACTCTTAATAATGGCACATAGAGAGTCGTTTCGAGATGGTTCACATGCTCCTCCAGGATCTACAATTATTCGACAAAGGTGTTCGTGAAACACTTACATGGGACCACAAGGCGGTTAAAGAACGGTCCGCCTACACAGGAGACGGTTACGCTTCCACCGCTAGAGGATGGATTGTTGTTCGACCAACGCTACATAGTTCCAGTGGTTGCTGTTATGTAGATATAATGATGGTTGAAATATGCGTTGTAGGAACTATCTTGCAAACATTATGAACTAGTATATACTAGTAACCAATGTAGTGTGCAACAGGGGTGCACAAAAGACAGAGGTGGCTGAGCCATAGTAAAGGCACTAGTAGCAACATTTAATATTAAATAATATGGTTGATAACCTTAGTTCTTGCCAGATGCAAAATGCTGGATTCCTTGAAGATACTGACAAAAACAAACAGGAAAGCTTACCGGCACATAATTGGGGTCAGTGACACATTCCAAAGATCACGAGTTCCATGTAACGTGCATACATCTGTTCGTCAATTGGTGAGTGTATGTTCGTAATGCACAGAAAATGACATATAATCTATTGTAAGAGAATCAAAGGGGGACTCACTGAATTTGATTGATATTGTGGAACACGCCACAGAAGAGGCGCTAGAAGTTTGCTGCAAGGTAAAGTGAACTTTGAAAAAGTTAATATTTATAGTGAAAATTACTTAAGTTTTAGAGAAAGGGAAGTGAGGTGCGGCACACATTCTTTATTGATGATCTTTAATGTTTTATGGTGAGATAATGATGTTCTCTTTATTTCAGATGGATTTAAAGTCACTTTATGGGTTTTCTCTAGACTAATTTTGACTATTGATAAACTATGAATTTTTGGACACTTAGGGGAAAAGGGAGTGCTTACTTAAATATGATTTTGAGAGGGATATGATAGTTTAACGTTTCTTTTTGGGTAATGCTTAATTCATTTTATTCCATTTTCATGTTAATTTTGGGAAATAGAAAGTATATTTTTGTAACAGCAAGAGTTTATATCAGCCTAGTTCGAAACTTTGTTTTTCAGCCAACTTCAGAGATGGCCTTCAACAGGAAAAAGGTAGGCCACGTTACCAGTTAGATGTTTTTTTTTTCATTTGTTTAAATGAGTGTCGTTTGACCTTGTTAGATATATATATATATATATATATATATATATATATATATATATATAATATATATATATATATATATATATATATAATATGTGTGTGTGTCTAAAATGGGTTTTAAGATCAAATGACATTCGTTTAAACAAAATTAAACAAACTGCTAACAGGCAACTGCACCTACCCTTGTTCTGTTTCAGAATCTTCTGGGTAATTGGCTGAAAATGCAAGCTAGGCAAATAGATTCCCGTAGTTACAAAAATATACTTGTTATTTCCCAAAGTAACTAACATTAAAAATGAATAAAATCAATTAATAAAATGGAATAAAATGAATTAACTCTGACTCAAAAAAACCTTAAACTATCATTTCCTCTCATAATCATATTTAAGTACCCCCACTTATCTCATTATGTCCGACTAACCATAACATTTTAATAAGTCAATAAAAGTCTTAGAGAATCCATTTTTCTATATGGTGACTTTGAACCCATCTGAAATAAAGAGACCACAATTATAACACTACTTTAACCATGAAAGTTAATAAAAAAAAAAAAAGAATGTGTACCGCACCACACTTCTCTTTCTCCAGAACCAATAATGATTATTACTTCAAAGGTTAACTTTTTCAAAGTTCTTTCTTACGTTACCTTATTCGATTGGTCTGCAACACCTCGCAACACCTCTTCCAGGCATGTTCCACACTCTGTCACAAGCAATCAGTGAGTCTCCCTCTAAGAACTTATTCCCCTTAACAAGTCATATACCATTCGTTACGAACACACAGACACGCCCTATGTTTCACCCAGCAAACACGGGTGCCCCATGCTCGAAGCCTGTGATCTTCGAGGCGCCATCGACCTCAAAGTGCATTGGTCATCATTCCTGACTGTTTTTCATTTCAGCATCTTTGAGGAATCCACTGCTTGTCTCTAACCGAGTTGTCTCCAACCGGAAAGAGCTGAGATTAACAATTTGCAACCGTGTGCCTTTAAGATATAAATATATACATATATATATATATATATATATATATATAATATATATATATATATATATATATATATATATATATATATATATATATATATATATATATACATACACACACACACACAATATTATAATATATCTATATATATATATATACTATATATATATATAATATATATATATTTTTATATATATATATATATATATATATATATATATATATATATATACACACACACACACACACACACACATATATATATATATATATATATATATATATATATATATATATATATATATATATATTCCTCCTAATATGGTGCAAGGCTTTAGAAACAGAATTCACTCTGTCATAATGAATTTTCAAAATGAATATTGATAATATCCAATAATATTAGACTTTTCTCTTACCTGAGTGGGCAAAAGTAAAAGAAGCGAGAAAAAGGAGATGGCAAATGAAGAAAATAAACCTCCAATCCATAACTCAAAAGAAAATACGTTTGCACAGCACTGGACACAAAGAGAAACTGACTAATGAGTGACCCCTGAATTTCTTTCGATTTCAGGTTATTTTTATCTTTGAGTGTGACGTCAACTTTGGCAGGAAATGTTCCTAGTTCAGATTCACAGAATTTCACTAAAGATTCTTATTTACATTTGCAGTGCATGATGAAAACGAAGTCTCTAATGTGAGATATTTTTCAGTAGTATTTGCCCATATGGAGATGATTGTAAAAATGATTGATGGTATATAACGTTTAACCCAAATTTTTTTTATCTGCAGCCTTATCTCCTTGAAAACGAACGAACGAAGAGCAGGATTGGAGAGTCTTATGAAAGGATTTCCTGACCAGATGGATCTAATAACTCTCTTGCCAGTGTCACTTGCTGCGTATGAAGAATTTCAAGCACCACAAAAATTTAGTTAACGTTAAAATGAACGTCAAATAAAAAATAATTCCCACATTTCAAGTTGGCAGTTTAAGAAAAGTTCCTTCCTAAGCGTAAGGCTTATCTTCGGACGAATGTGTGGAGGGATTGTTAAGCCAACTTCTCCTTTATGGAAGCGAATTGTAGCTGGGCATTACAAGTGAAGGAAAAGTTGAATCAGTTCAGATAAACTATTTATCAAGTATATTTGACTTCAAAGAAATAAAGAACGGGAAAGGTAGAGTAAGAGAAATAAAGAATCAGGGTTTTAAAGATGGTCCGGATGTGTGGAACGAATGGGAAAGAATAGCTTGATGAAAAGAGTGTGCAATATGGAAGCGTCAGAAGGAGGAGGACGGGAAGACCCAGCAAGTGCTGGGTAGATAGGGGTGAATAGCACAGTATGTGTAGTGATTCAACATCCTGCTGATGAGCCTTCTGCATTGGTGTGAGGATGTGATATTTTTACATAATACAGTAATGACTGCTTTGTTGCACTGTCGATGTTGAGGACGTCATTTGTGCTCAGACTAGGTCATAAAAACAGTTTGGTTTTGAACTTGTTTTAATTAACTTCAACAAATAATTTGGAGAGAGAAAAAACAATTAGACTTGAGAGCAATGTAGGCAGAAATGCCCATGAAGTCATTTCTTTGTGCCAACCCGAAGGCCTTATCATCACAAAATCAAACAAAGAGGGTGACATTGTTCTTGATAAAAACATTCACTTATGAAGCTAAGGACCATGTAGACATAGTACAAAGAACTTAGTTAAAACCACTGCTTGGCAGTTGTATAAATCAGGGAAGACCACAAACATGGAGTGATAAAGGACACATCTGCCTCTGGGAGTCATTCAGAATGACCTGCCCGTTCTTGCCATGATTCTGTGGTTTTATGAAAGACGTAGAATAGGGAAGCCCTGACAGTCCTTCAGCTCAGAAGTTGGTTCCTCTTGTTTGAGACGAAATTTTCGTTTCCTTTCTTGGCCACAGTGTCATCCAGGGTCTGGAAGATTCTTGCTTCAGTGGAAGCCGATGGAAGTGTGGCAGTCTGTCCATAAGTGGAGGGTCTTGAAAATAAAGAAAAATGGAAATGATTAAACTTGATAGAAGAGTGGAACAGCTTCTAATTCTAGGAAGACACAACCTATTACCTTCCCCTTGAATTTGATCTTGAACTGAATACAATAAAACCACGAAACAGAGGTAATTATATTTTATTGAAGCTATGTGAAGTGGAATCACCAAGAATCTGATTTTAAAACAAATCTTATCTTTATATCTGGTCTGAAGCTTCCTTAAGAGCTGCACTGAAAAGTTCATTGTGAAGACCAAAGCACATTCAATTCAGCAGTGATGTACAGTGAGTGGCATTGAAAAACGATATAATTATAATTATAATCAGTGGAAGAGAAGTCAAATGGATTATTAAAAGTTCATTTCTGGTCGTTTAGAACAAGTAGTTTCTCATTCGAAGTGTCTCGCGGCTCAAACAGGATGACGTCTATTTTGTTAGAAACTGAAAATAATGACTATCTTGCAACTGAGGGGTCTTCTCTCTTGTCGTAAACAGAGGCTTTTAAAAATGAGGATTTCTTTCCCCAATGATAGAAACATAAATAACGACTAGACCCCTTGCTAAGAGTTCTGCCAAACTTCCCGAAATGCTCATGCATATTTTAGAAGTGGGAAA
>NC_061098.1:322811-342811 GCF_015104395.2 Macrobrachium nipponense | reverse complement strand
GATTAAGCTGCAGAACTCATAAACTGATTTTGGTGAAATTTGAGGTTTTCTCTTCAACTGGTAATCTGTTTGTGGATGTCACTCAAGACCTGTTGTCTTTTCTGTAGCGATGTATCATCACGCCCTGATCTGAATTCAGTGAGACTTGGTCATCTGGAGATGACCTTTCAAATGATTGTCTTCATAAAAAAATTAGTCATGATCAGTTAATTCATTCGCAGTTATTTCCTAATTAATTTGATAGAATATGTTAAGAGACACCAGAAACTTTTCTTAGACTAACTGAACTGTGGGAAATAGTAAATAGTCGAACAATCCATCTCCATCTTTTTTATCTTAGCTTACGAAGTGTCGGTCGTTCCATGTGGGAATCAGTCATCAACAACCTCGAGATTGTTTAGTTTGAACTGTTTGGTAACTATTTTTTCTACTACTGCAAATCTGTGGAACTTCCTGTATGCTTCAGATTTTCTTGTTCTGTAAAATCTCCCTTTGTATAAAGGTGGGTAGACAGCTTCATACTGAGTAAATCCCTGTTTATTATAATTTCATGCTTTTTATTTGATGCCGGAGCTAGTAAAGCGGAAGGTTTGTCAGTCATAGCTATTTTTGCACCGGAAACAGGAAGCTAAATATTCAGCTGTCATGTTCTTTGAGGGATCCAATAACCTGGTTCACAATTTATATATATATATATATATATATATATATATATATATATATATATATAAAACTCAGTTTCAATCTATTTGTTTGTCTTTTCGCTCTGCACGCCCAGACCATGAAAGCTAGGGCTACAAATTTTTTTTACCATAGACTCCCCTCCCCCCCCCCCAAGAAAGGTTTAGTCCAATTCCGAAATTCCCTTAGGGCAGTTTCTAAGTGGGTTCTAACCCCCCTTTTCTGTAAACCCCCTTTTCATTTTTTACCACTTATAGAGTAAGACCTTCTAGGACCTTTTTACCAAATTTCTTACCAGAAACCTCACCTCCCTAAGTTTATTCAACTACTCAACACAGTTACGTCCATCCAACTTGTCACAAACTAGGTTTAACTCACATCATTCCTCTGGAAATTCGACTGGTCTTAATCCTGGGTGCCCTGATGTCCCCGAAAGGGGGCCAGCCCCCTATTGGCCCCCCCCCCCCCCCCCCTTCTCCCGGGCCCCCCCCCCCCCCCCTCCAGGAAGGTTATAGTCAAAGTTCGAAATTCGAGACCTTTTTTTAAGGGGGGTCATAAACCCCCTTTTTCATAAGCCCTCTTTTTTTTTACAACTTTCGGGGAGTTGGCAGCTAGGGCTACTAAAATTTTGCCATAGACTCTCCTCCCTCCCCATAATGGAAGGTTTTGGTCAAAATCCGAAATTGGTGAGCCAGCCGTTTCTAAGGGTGTAATAGCCTTCTTTCCCATACTCCCTCATTCTTAATAAATATCGGAGGTTACCTCTATGTAGAAGTGTTTCTATAGGTACAAACAGGCTCCCCACAATATGGGGGCCATACTGCACCCTTTGTAGTAAGGGGACAACCCCCGCCCCCTGTGAATAGGGTCTAAGGGGTTCCCACAATATTAGAGGACAGGAGGCCTACACTCTTTTGACTTACCTGCCAGGGTAGAAGGGCGTTATATCCTACATACCCCAACCTTGATAGCAGCGGGGGGTGTGAAATCCACCCCTCTTTGGGAATTAGGGCCCAAAGGGTCAAAGATGGGCGTACTGCATTCAAATTTGGTATCATGAGTAAACATAAACGATTACAAACGCATTTAACATCAGTATCAGAGAGTAACTATAGGCTGAGATGTATCAAGGGCTGTTTAAGGGACCTTCCGATGAAATTCTTTCCCCATTAACCAGTTGCAACATGTATGCGCCTGCCATCGGCCGGCGGTGCCTGACTGAGCCGGTCAGTGATGCAGTTGCATTGGCTGTGGAGAGATGTCAGTCAAGGTCATTTAGAACTAAATGTGCATTCAATAATACGTCCGAAGGACGTGTACAGCTGATATTATATATATATATATTATATTCTATATATATATATTATATATATATATATATATCTATATCATTAGGAATGAACCAATCCATGTTTTATTTAGGAGGATATATTGTTACATAAAATCATTCTTGTTCTCTGATTATTGGATATTAAAGGTTCAAAAGTTGAAAGGTCATATAATAGGGTTATATAAACAATTTCGAAGGTACAAATTTCATTGAGAAAGAACATTAAGTATAACTATTTAGTATCTTAATCCCTTTATTGCTGGATACAGCCTGGCTTATAGTATGCCTACCATTAGAAGGCTTCTATCAATTTAGGTACGTAGTGCATACTCGAATTCATGGGGTGACGAGCAATCTGAAATTACTAATATATACTTTTATTCTGAGTTTTAATGTATATATTGGCTAGAAACAGTTAACAGACTCGTTAATTTAGATTATGAAAGGTTCTGGTAATGGAGGGGTTAATCCTTTTGCCACTCCATTACAATAATAACATTGTTTTTATTAAGTATCCTAAGAAAAATGAGATACCGGTACACAAATAAAGATAAGATTACGAAAGAACCAGAGTTCGTTTCTCAGTGTAGATCAACAAAATGTTCAACTCAAAAAAAGCACAAATCCCTTTACAAGTTCCAACTCATACTGGATTTGGATCATCTGAACTAAGTTAAAATTACAATTTTATTAAAGATAATATTCAATATTATTTTCCTGGATATGAGAAGTGGTACAGAAAATTAATAGTATCCCATCCTAGAAGGATTTTAAATTCCTATACTAATGACAAAAGTATCGGCGCTGGTATTGGTCAGAAATTTACCGATACCGATACCACAAAAACTAGAAGATACCACCGGTACCGATACTTGGGTACACCCCTAATACTCTAATGCAATGTTACAAAGATGAGCCTCTTTTATTTATAAAATTTTCTTAATAAATATTGATAAATAAAACTATAATAACTAGCCTATTTCTCTTACCCGAGTAGGCAGAAGACAAAGAAGCGAAAAAAAGGAGACAGCAAATGAAGAAAATAAACCTCCAATCCATAACTCAGAAGAAAATGCGTTTACACCGCACTTGAGGCAAAGAGAAACTGAGGAAGGTGTGGCCTTTGAATATCTTTCGATATCAAGTTTTTGTCTTTGAGTGCGACGTCAGCATTGCAAGGAAGTGTTCCGAGTTCAAGTTCACGGAATTTTACTATAGGTCCTACTTTACAATTGCATTCGGTCATGAAAACAAAAGTTACAATATGGGATATTTGTCTTTATCATTTACCCATATGGAGGTAATTCTAATAATCATGGATGGTATATAAAGTTGTACTCAAAGTTCTTTATCTGCAGTCTTATCTCCTTAAACAGGAACAACAAGGATATCCTGGCCAAATGGATCTGATAACTCTCTCACCACTGTTGCTTACATCGTGGGAATATTTTCAAGAGCTACATAAATTTAGTTAACATAAAAATGAACGTCAAATCGAAAATAATTCACACATTTCAAGTTGGCAGTGGAACAAAAGTTCCTTCCTCATGGCAAGGCGTATCTTCGGACGAATGTGTGGAGGGACTGGTAAGCCAACTTTTCCTATATGGAAATGAATTGTAGCTGGGCATTACAAAAGAATGAAAAGTTGAAGCAGTTCAGATGAATTAATTATTTATCAAGTATATTTGACTTAAAACAAATAAAGAATGGGAAATTTGTAGATGCACAGGGATAGTATAAAGGTTAGAGTAAGAGAAATGAAGGATCAGAGTGTTTGAAGATGGTCCGGATGTGTGGAACAAATGGGAAAGAATAGCTTGATGAAAAGAGTGTGCAATATGGAAGTGTCGGAAGGAGGAGGACTGGAAGACCCAGCAAGTGCTGGGTAGATAGGGGTGAATAGCGCAGTATATGTAAAGTGATTTAACATCTTGCTGATGAGCCTTCTGCATTGGTGTGAGGATGTGATATTTTTACATAATACAGTAATGACTGCTCTGTTGCATCGCCGATGTTGAGGATGTCATTTGTACTCAGACTAGGTCATAAAAACAGTTTTGTTTTGAGCTGATTTTATTTAACTTAAACAAATAAGTTTAAGAGGGAAAAAACAGTTAGAAGTGAGAGCAATGTAGGCAGAAATGCCCATGAAGTCATTTTTTTGTCAACAGGAAGGCCTTATCATTACAAAATCGGACAAGGAGGGTGACATTGTCCTTGATAAAAACAGTCACTTCTGAAGTTAAGGACCATGTAGACATAGTACAAAGAAAACCACTGCAGGGCAATTATATAAATCAGGGAAGACCACAAACATGGAGTGATAAAGGACACATATGCCTCTGGGATTCATTCAGAAAAACCTGCCATTTCCTGCCTTGATTCTGTGGTTTTATGAAAGAAGTAACATCGGGAAGCCACTGACAGTCCTTCAGCCCAGACGTTGGTTTTTCTTGTTTGAGACGAAATTTTCGTTCCCTTTCTCGGCCACAGTGTCATCCATCCATGCAAATGATTTTATTAGGATATTAAAGTGTCAAATTATATCTATTGATAAAAGAAGACTTGTATATCTAAGGCTGGACTCGTTATGAACAGAGGACTAGATCAAGGAGACGTCGTTGCTTAATTAGGAAATTAGTGTCATATCAAGCTTTAAAATCTAGGTCATTCACATTGTCTCCACATTTATTGGCTGTTATTGTAAAGAAATTCGACGTCCTCCAGGCAGTGTGAAGAAGCACTCGCATGCATAGAAAACTTCCTGTTAAGAGGCAATGCTAATTTTCTTTCACTCGAGATATTAACGCCGAAAATGAACTTGGCAGTGAGCTTCCAAGCACAGCGGCAGACATAATCAACGAGAAGCTTCCTATAATAAGAAAAGAATGTACCCAATCCCTAGAATGGCAAAATTGGAAAGTTGCTCTCCGTCTTCACCCCTCGTAGCTCTGAAGATTTGGTGGTGTCTGGCGTTTGGCCTCCGCAGGATCTGCAAGATTCTTTCTTCAGTGGAATCCATGGAAGTGTGGCAGTCTGTCCATAAGTGGAAGGTCTTGAAGATAAAGAAAAAGGGAAATTATTAAACTTGATAGAAGAGTGGAACTGCTTCTAACCCTAGGAAAACACAACTCATTACTTTCCATAGAATTTGATCTTGAACTGAATATATTTAAAACCACAAAACATCTTGTTAAAGCTATGTGAAGTAAAATCACAAAGAATCTGATTTGGAAACAAATCTTATCTTTATATCAGGGCTGACACTATTTTAATGAATAGCTGTACTAAAAAGCTCATTGTGAAGACCAGATTACATTCAATTCAGCAGGGCTTACGTGAGTGGCATTGAAAAAGGATATGGATTTCTAAATTTATAAATCTGTTTGTGAAAATAAAACTTTTATGGTCATGCTGGGTAATGCAAGCTTAATCGTAAGATTTCATTCAGTGGAAGAGAAGTCAAATGGATTATTAAAAGTTCATTCAGTGGAAGAGAAGTCAAATTGATTATTAAAAGTTCATTTCAAGTCGTTTAGAACAAGTAGTTTCTTTTTCGAAGTGTCTTGTGGATCAAACAGGATGTCGACTTTTTGTAGAAACTGAAACTAAAGAGCTATCATGCAACTAATGGTTCTTCTCTCTCGTCGTATACAAAGGCTTTTAAAAATGAGGATTTCTTTCCCTGATGACTGAAATATAAATGACGACTAGACCCCTTGCTGAGAGTTCTGCCAAACTTCCTGAAATACTCATGCATATTTTAGAAGTGGGAAAGAGGAAAAAGTATGAATGTATGCATGCATAGACATGTACACAGACATGCTCCCGCACGTAAGAAAATGCTTCTATGCTGTAAATCTGTAGAGTTGTTCTTCATTATACTACTAATACTATACTAATAATGAAAACAACAGTAGTTGTGAACCATTCTTATAATATCAAAAGCAAACCTTAATCCATAAGAGCCAAGAAAATATATAATTGGCTTCTCTTAGCCCTTATTCGTTCCTAGGACGCCTGCAGTTCTGTTCCCTCAATGTCAGTTTATGTCGAAACATTCTTGGTGGCTTCTCATTTCCTCTCTCTCTCTCTCTCTCTCTCTCTCTCTCTCTCTCTCTCTCTCTCTCTCTCTCTGGGAGGAAAAAGATGTGAGCCTTCAGCTGCAGTAGTCACAAAACACAAAAAGGATACTTACACACTATTCCTGTCAATTCACGTGGCCTTGCGTGGAACTATTCTTCCGTAGAGAGCGTTCTCAGTGGTATGAAGCAAATTTGGCCGAGCAGAGCCAGGGTGGGAAACTGTCCCGTGTCCTTCTTCCATTGGTATCCCTGTATTAGAGGAGGTGAGTTAATATTGGCCATTTCATTCGGTGCAGTCTCTCAGACACAGATAGCAGAATTGGCCCACACGAGACAGAACAAAGCCAGTGGTTAAGGGGCGGGGTTAATGTTGGAGAAGGAGGAAAAGAAAGGAAACAGGAAAGCATAAAGAGACTTCTGGAAGACTTCCTATTTCTGCTCTAGATTAGCATTTGCTTATTAAGATATTTATTTATCAATATATTTATAAGACTTAGTAATACTTCGTGTGAACTGTGGAGCATTTGTATTCAGTGGCTACATACAGTGACTGTTCTCACCATAGATTCTGGTCTTTGATACAACGCAGAGGGAAAGATTCCTCAGGGAGTCTTACCTTCAGCTCTTGTGTCGTTTTGCTTCCTGAAGCAACACCTGTAGCAAAGGAAAGACGCAGCTACGACAACCAACACTGCCACCACGACACCGATGATGATTTGTGTGCTTACAGGTATGCCTGTAGGTGAATCTTCGGGTTTGACTGGAGATGAGCCTGTAGATGTTCCTGTAAGAGGAACTTGTGGTTTGTTTGTAGTTGTTCCTGTATACATTCCTGTACTTACGTCAGGAAGTTTGCTTGTTTCAGGAAGAATAATTTTCGTTTATGGAGGAGCATAAAACAGTTACCTTTTACTGATTTCATATTATCGTCCTCCCTTAATTATACAACTCTTCAGTGTTAAATGCCGATTTGAGGGTTTTAAATTTTGAAGTATTTCAAGTGAAAATAGAGAGTGATTTTTCTGACAAATATATTCTCAAAGGAAAGGGAAGTAATAGTTTATGAATAGTAGTCTTTACATATATATATATATATATATATATATATATATATATATATATATATATATATATATATATAAATGAACACTAACTACACACATACACACACACACACACACACACACACTCACATATATATATATATATATATATATATATATATATATATATATATATATATATGTGTGTGTGTGTGTGTGTGTATACATATATATTATATATATCGAGCTACAATGTCCTTTAATATCTAGTTCACTCTAACCTCTGGAATTAATATATTTTCATATATGCTTAACCGAAGGGGAATTTTTTTTCTCGATAATAGACTTGCCTGGACCGGGGCGCGAACCCACAGAGCCTTTCAAATCCAGGAACGTCAGTGAAGCTTTTACCTACTACACCACCGCTCTTGCGGTGGTGTATTAGGTAAAAGCCTCACTGACGTTCCTGGATTTGAAAGGCTCCGTGGGTTCGCGCCCCGGTCCAGGCAAGTCTCATTATCGAGAAAAAATTCCCCAACCCTTTCGGTTAAGCATATATCAAAATATATTAATTCCGAGGTAGAGCGAATTAGATATTAAAGTACATTGTAGCTCGATATATGTATATGAATCATGGGAATGTGATATGACTTACATATATATATATATATATATATATATATATATAATACATATGTATATACATACATACATACATATATACATCCATACCCACCTTGTGGCTCTAAGGGCATCGGGAACACTTGTAGTTGTAGATGGGAATCCGTCCATATCCTCAATTCGCGTACTTGTAGGTGATTGGCCCACCAATTATACCATCCATTTCCATAAAGGACGGCCTGTAGTATTAAAAGAAAAAATAAATGTCATTTAGTGAAGATTTGTTGCAAAATATATAGTTGTCGAAAATGTTCTTTCATAGAAATATAGCGTTCTTCCTGATAATGAGAGTATATCCTGACATTTGTCTGTAATGGTGAGCAAATTATCTGATTGGAGAATTGTTGCTTCTTTGGAAAATAATTAGGCAAATGTGTTTTGATTTAAAGGTGACATTGAGTGAATGGGAGAGGATTTATGCGATTAAGAGTTACTTACGTCTATAGATATAGATGTAATCAACCAGCCTTCATTAACAGTTAAATGATGAATTTTAGTTTTCCTTGGATATTCATAAATCAAAGAGAAACGAACTACAATATCAAATTTGTTCTTGTTCCAAAGGGCTATCCATACAGGATTATGCCCAGGAAGGTTGAGAGGCGATTCTTGATCAGGAGATATCTCAATCATATCATCTGGGGAAGAAAAACATTTTCAGTCATGATGAAAATAAGAATAAGAATCTATTCTAACACAAATAAATGCTCAAATGACAAATGTATTTTAATATACGGTCACTGATTTTTACTTGCCAATCAACCTTTCATCTGTACGTTTTCTGTGACTGAGTGATTGCATCTATCTGCTCCTTCTAAGGTTTGCAACTGGAGAATGAAAACTTTCTCACTGCACTAAATGTCAAAGGTCCCTTCCTGCCTCAGAAGGGACAAAGAAACTTTATAATTGGCTTTAACTCTCTTTACAGGAAGCTTTATGTTTGTGGTACAACAGATTAATTACATTGAAAAATGTGGTGCTTAAAAAGATTTTCCAAGGTGTTCCTCATTGATTAATTTTGGTCCCATGTTAGCTCAGTATGAAATACAAAATGAAATCATTCTAGTATATCGTTACTTCAACTTTCACATCTTTGCCAGTAGTTTGATTGTAATTATTACTTCTTTTAGTTTTGCTTTTTTCTCAAACCTTAATAGAGGTTGAGCAGAGATCTAAAATGTATTGAAAAACTTCCTTCAACAGCACCAGAAAAAACCTGCGTAATGGCGTGATTATGGAACCATTATTTACTACCTTGATTTCTTCATCACTTGGTAACACAAATGTTTACCGAATCATCTTTCTGAACCACTAAATTTTTTCAGTTGCTTCAAGCTGATGGAATTCACAACTTATGTGACTAGATCGAAGTCATGTTAATGTCCATGCAACGAAAAGTGTTTAGCTAAACATTTCACAAGAGTTGCTTCTTAAAGACCAGTGCACTGATTGCATCTTGCACTGTACCGTTTGGCTCCCACGAGAATATTTTATGAATTCACAAATCATAATTGCACTGTAGTGTGTCAATTGTAAATATAAGCGTAACATAATCCTCAGATTGATTATTAGTTATATAGATTTTAATGCAAACTTTTTTCAGAACCTTATCGACAGTAATATACGAAATAGATCACTTCTTCCTAAAATACGTTGGGTAACATGTACTTTCAAAAGTAGGTTGTTTCATTTTTTCTCAAGTTCAACTTTGTTTTAATTCTCAATGTTTCACAAAATTCTATTAAATTTTGCCGAAATTTACCAAAATGCGGATATTCAACAGAAAAACACTCCAATATAGCCCCGGGCCAGTAAGCAGATAATATTGCTTAGGTTAGTGTCTTAAAATATTCATTTGAAAGCCTTTTTTCCATTATATGTTATGACATGAATTTCGAAAGTAATTAATCAGAGTAAGTTCGTCCCTTAAATATATCATGAATTATCTATTTACAATTATTTTTGTCTAACAACAAAGACATTGCTCTGTTATGAATAGTAAGAAAGGTTAGTAAATTTAATTTCCATTTCATAAAAAGTATTAAAAAAATGTAGCTGATCAAGAGAAGATTTTAAAATTTTATTGAGAGTAATCTTGTTTCCTTCATACCAAATAACCTCTGAAAATGATCAGCGTGGAAAGAAAGAATCTTTATTAAATTGCTCACAAAGAAACATTACTTACAGTCGTTCAGGGGCAGACTGAGAACCTGCCACTTCACAGGATGAGAACTTGACACTTCCACTTGTCGTCCTTTTAGCTCTACGTTTTCTGTTGGGATCCAGAATTGTGGTAGATATGGGCTCCTTATATCCTTGAGAAAAAAAAAAGCAGAATGATATTTAAATGGAAAAGAATGTGAGATGTGATATGCTTATGGATAAATTCGGTTACTAGAGAAGGTGAAATAATAATTACATATGTACTTGTGTGAAAATCGACTTGATCCTGCGTAATCTATTTACTGTAAGTGAAATTCTTCACTGTTTTGATCATTAGCAAACTTCACAATCAATTCGCTGAATTTACCTCTTTGGATATAAAGAGGAGAGGCTTCCACTGCGATGGAGGGTATGTATAATCTAACTCCCTTGCATGTATTTCTCTTCCATGGACAGAGAATCTGTAGTTGAGATATGCCCAAATAGGTGCTCTTTCCTTCAAGATTGCAACCACAACGTTTTCCTCCTCAGGTAGAGTATATTTTGTGGAATTACCCCTTGAAGTGGTCCTGGTTTCTGAAGCTGCAATGAAATAATAATAATAATAATAATAATAATAATAATAATAATAATAATAATAATAATAATAATAATAATAATAATAATAATAATATTGGAAAAGGCGCCTGGAAAAGCAAATAATGGTGATGAGATCTGTCTTGAGTAAACTGAAAGAGATGACAGAAAAAAGGCTAAGAAGCAAGAAAACAAGGGAGGAACTCAACGAGAAATACAAAGTACAAGAGAGGGGACTAAACAACACAATAGAAGATGTAAAACAGAGGCTTAAGGCCAAAGCACCTAAGATCCAACGGTACATGAACGGGAATAAGGGATACCAACAGAACAAACTATTCAGAACCAACCAGAAAAGACTATACAGCCAACTAAGAGGAGAAGACAACCACCAAAAAATTCCTGAAGCCGAACCAAGTAAGAGACTCTGGGAAAACATATGGAGCAATCCGGTATCACACAACAAACATGCAACATGGCTTCAGGAAGTCAAGGAAGAAGAAACAGGGAGAATAAAACAAAGATTCACAGAGATCACGACAGACACAGTCAGACACCAACTAAAGAAAATGCCAAACTGGAAAGCCCCAGGTCCCGATGAAGTCCATTGATACTGGCTCAAAAACTTCAAGGGCCTACACCCACGAATAGCAGAACAACTCCAGCATTGTATCTCAAATCACCATACACCCAAATGGATGACCACAGGAAGGACATCCTTAGTACAAAAAGACAAGAGTAAGGGAAATATAGCCAGTAACTACAGGCCTATCACCTGCCTACCAATAATGTGGAAGTTACTAACAGGTATCATCAGTGAAAGGCTATACAATTACCTAGAGGAGACAAACACCATCCCCCACCAACAGAAAGGCTGCAGAAGGAAGTGTAGGGGCACAAAAGACCAGCTCCTGATAGACAAAATGGTAATGAAGAACAGTAGGAGAAGGAAAACCAACCTAAGCATGGCATGGATAGAATATAAGAAGGCCTTCGACATGATACCACACACATGGCTAATAGAATGCCTGAAAATATATGGGGCAGAGGAAAACACCATCAGCTTCCTCAAAAATACAATGCGCAACTGGAATACAATACTTACAAGCTCTGGAATAAGACTAGCAGAGGTTAATATCAGGAGAGGGATCTTCCAGGGCGACTCACTGTCCCCACTACTCTTCGTATTAGCCATGATTCCCATGACAAAAGTACTACAGAAGATGGATGCCGGGTACCAACTCAAGAAAAGAGGCAACAGAATCAACCATCTGATCTTCATGGACGACATCAAGCTGTATGGTAAGAGCATCAAGCAAATAGATACCCTAATCCAGACTGTAAGGATTGTATCTGGGGACATCAGGATGGAGTTTGGAATAGAAAAATGCGCCTTAGTCACATACAAAAAGGCAAAGTAACGAGAACTGAAGGGATAAAGCTACCAGATGGGAGCAACATCAAACACATAGATGAGACAGGATACAAATACCTGGGAATAATGGAAGGAGGGAGATGAAGGACACGATCATGAAAGAATATATGCAGAGACTCAAGGCGATACTCAAGTCAAAACTCAACGCCGGAAATATGATAAAAGCCATAAACACATGGGCAGTGCCAGTAATCAGATACAGCCCTGGAATAATGGAATGGACGAAGGCAGAACTCCGCAGCATAGATCAGAAAACCAGGAAACATATGACAATACACAAAGCACTACACCCAAGAGCAAATACGGACAGACTATACATAACACGAAAGGAAGGAGGGAGAGGACTACTAAGTAAAGAGGATTGCGTCAACATCGAGAACAGAGCACTGGAGCAATATCTGAAAACCAGTGAAGACGAGTGGCTAAAGAGTGCATGGGAAGAAGGACTAATAAAAATAGACGAAGACCCAGAAATATACAGAGACAGGAGAATGACAGACAGAACAGAGGACTGGCACAACAAACCAATGCACGGACAATACATGAGACAGACTAAAGAACTAGCCAGCGATGACACGTGGCAATGGCTACAGATGGGAGAGCTAAAGAAGGAAACTGAAGGAATGATAACAGCGGCACAAGATCAGGCCCTAAGAACCAGATATGTTCAAAGAACGATAGACGGAAATAACATCTCTCCTATATGTAGGAAGTGCAATACGAAAAATGAAACCATAAACCACATAGCAAGCGAATGTCCGGCACTTGCACAGAACCAGTACAAAAAGAGGCATGATTCAGTGGCAAAAGCCCTCCACTGGAGCCTGTGCAAGAAACATCAGCTACCTTGCAGTAATAAGTGGTACGAAGCAACCAACCTGAGGGAGTGATAGAAAACGATCAGGCAAAGATCCTCTGGGACTATGGTATCAGAACGGATAGGGTGATACGTGCAAACAGACCAGACGTGACGTTGATTGACAAAGTCAAGAACAAAGTATCACTCATTGATGTCGCAATACCATGGGACACAAGAGTTGAAGACAAAGAGAGGGAAAAAATGGATAAGTATCAAGATCTGAAAATAGAAATAAGAAGGATATGGGATATGACAGTGGAAATCATACCCATAATCATAGGAGCTCTAGGCACGATCCCAAGATCCCTGAAAAGGAATCTAGAAAAACTAGACGCTGAAGTAGTTCCAGGACTCATGCAGAAGAGTGTGATCCTAGAAACGGCACACATAGTAAGAAAAGTGATGGACTCCTAAGGAGGCAGGATGCAACCCGGAACCCCACACTATAAATACCTCCCAGTCGAATTGGAGGACTGTGATAGAGCAAAAAAAAAAAATAAATAAATAATAATAATAATAATAATAATAATAATAATAATAATAATAATAATAATAATACAACTACCTAGAGGAGACAAACACCATCCCCCACCAACAGAAAGGCTGCAGAAGGAAGTGTAGGGGCACAAAAGACCAGCTCCTGATAGACAAAATGGTAATGAAGAACAGTAGGAGAAGGAAAACCAACCTAAGCATGGCATGGATAGAATATAAGAAGGCCTTCGACATGATACCACACACATGGCTAATAGAATGCCTGAAAATATATGGGGCAGAGGAAAACACCATCAGCTTCCTCAGAAATACAATGCGCAACTGGAATACATACTTACAAGCTCTGGAATAAGACTAGCAGAGGTTGACATCAGGAGAGGGATCTTTCAGGGCGACTCACTGTCCCCTCTACTCTTCGTAGTAGCCATGATTCCCATGACAAAAGTACTACAGAAGATGGATGCCGGGTACCAACTCAAGAGAAGAGGAAACAGAATCAACCATCTGATCTTCATGGACGACATCAAGCTGTATGGTAAGAGCATCAAGCAAATAGATACCCTAATCCAGACTGTAAGGATTGTATCTGGGGACATCAGGATGGAGTTTGGAATAGAAAAATGCGCCTTAGTCAACATACAAAAGGGCAAAGTAACGAGAACTGAAGGGATAAAGCTACCAGATGGGAGCAACATCAAACACATAGATGAGACAGGATACAAATACCTGGGAATAATGGAAGGAGGGAGATGAAGGACACGATCATGAAAGAATATATGCAGAGACTCAAAGCGATACTCAAGTCAAAACTCAACGCCGGAAATATGATAAAAGCCATAAACACATGGGCAGTGCCAGTAATCAGATACAGCCCTGGAATAATGGAATGGACGAAGGCAGAACTCCGCAGCATAGATCAGAAAACCAGGAAACATATGACAATACACAAAGCACTACACCCAAGAGCAAATACGGACAGACTATACATAACACGAAAGGAAGGAGGGAGAGGACTACTAAGTAAAGAGGATTGCGTCAACATCGAGAACAGAGCACTGGGGCAATATCTGAAAACCAGTGAAGACGAGTGGCTAAAGAGTGCATGGGAAGAAGGACTAATAAAAGTAGGCGAAGACCCAGAAATATACAGAGACAGGAGAATGAGAGACAGAACAGAGGACTGGCACAACAAACCAATGCACGGACAATACATGAGACAGACAAAGGAACTAGCCAGCGATGACACATGGCAATGGCCACAGAAAGGAGAGCTAAAGAAGGAAACTGAAGGAATGATAACAGCGGCACAAGATCAGGCCCTAAGAACCAGATATGTTCAAAGAACGATAGACGGAAATAACATCTCTCCCATATGTAGGAAGTGCAATACGAAAAATGAAACCATAAACCACATAGTAAGCGAATGTCCGGCACTTGCACAGAACCAGTATATAAAGAGGCATGATTCAGTGGCAAAAGCCCTCCACTGGAGCCTGTGCAAGAAACATCAGCTACCTTGCAGTAATAAGTGGTACGAGCACCAACCTGAGGGAGTGATAGAAAACGATCAGGCAAAGATCCTCTGGGACTATGGTATCAGAACGGATAGGGTGATACGTGCAAACAGACCAGACGTGACGTTGATTGACAAAGTCAAGAAGAAAGTATCACTCATTGATGTCGCAATACCATGGGACGCAAGAGTTGAAGACAAAGAGAGGGAAAAAATGGATAAGTATCAAGATCTGAAAATAGAAATAAGAAGGATATGGGATATGACAGTGGAAATCATACCCATAATCATAGGAGCTCTAGGCACGATCCCAAGATCCCTGAAAAGGAATCTAGAAAAACTAGACGCTGAAGTAGTTCCAGGACTCATGCAGAAGAGTGTGATCCTGGAAACGGCACACATAGTAAGAAAAGTGATGGACTCCTAAGGAGGCAGGATGCAACCCCGAACCCCACACTATAAATACCTCCCAGTGGAATTGGAGGACTGTGATAGAGCAAAAAATAAATAAATAAATAAATAATAATAATAATAATAATAATAATAATAATAATAATAATAATAATAATAATAATAATAATAATAATAATAATAATGATAATAATAATAATAATAAAATAATAATAATAATAATAATAATAATAATAATAATAATAATAATAATAATAATAATACAGCTACCTAGATCCAACGGTACATGAACGGGAATAAGGGATACCAACAGAACAAACTATTCAGAACCAACCAGAAAAGACTATACAGCCAACTAAGAGGAGAAGACAACCACCAAAAAATTCCTGAAGCCGAACCAAGTAAGAGACTCTGGGAAAACATATGGAGCAATCCGGTATCACACAACAAACATGCAACATGGAAGAAGAAACAGGGAGAATAAAACAAAGATTCACAGAGATCACGACAGACACAGTCAGACACCAACTAAAGAAAATGCCAAACTGGAAAGCCCCAGGTCCCGATGAAGTCCATTGATACTGGCTCAAAAACTTCAAGGGCCTACACCCACGAATAGCAGAACAACTCCAGCATTGTATATCAAATCACCATGCACCCAAATGGATGACCACAGGAAGGACATCCTTAGTACAAAAAGACAAGAGTAAGGGAAATATAGCCAGTAACTACAGGCCTATCACCTGCCTACCAATAATGTGGAAGTTACTAACAGGTATCATCAGTGAAAGGCTATACAACTACCTGAGAGGACAAACACCATCCCCCACCACAGATAGGCTGCAGAAGGAAGTGTAGGGGCACAAAAAACCAGCTCCTGATAGACAAAATGGTAATGAAGAACAGTAGGAGAAGGAAAACCAACCTAAGCATGGCATGGATAGACTATAAGAAAGCCTTCGACATGATACCACACACATGGCTAATAGAATGCCTGAAAATATATGGGGCAGAGGAAAATACCATCAGCTTCCTCAAAAATACAATGCGCAACTGGAATACAATACTTACAAGCTCTGGAATAAGACTAGCAGAGGTTAATATCAGGAGAGGGATCTTCCAGGGCGACTCACTGTCCCCACTACTCTTCGTAGTAGCCATGATTCCCATGACAAAAGTACTACTGAAGATGGATGCCGGGTACCAACTCAAGAAAAGAGGCAACAGAATTAACCATCTGATGTTCATGGACGACATCAAGCTTTATGGTAAGAGCATCAAGCAAATAGATACCCTAATCCAGACTGTAAGGATTGTATCTGGGGACATCAGGATGGAGTTTGGAATAGAAAAATGCGCCTTAGACAACATACAAAAGGGCAAAGTAACAAGAACTGAAGGGATAAAGCTACCAGATGGGAACAACATCAAACACATATATGAGACTGGATACAAATACCTGGGAATAATGGAAGGAGGGGATATAAAACACCAAGAGATGAAGGACACGATCAGAAAAGAATATATGCAGAGACTCAAGGCGATACTCAAGTCAAAACTCAACGCCGGAAATATGATAAAAGCCATAAACACATGGGCAGTGCCAGTAATCAGATACAGCTCAGGAATAGTGCAATGGACGAAGGCAGAACTCCGCAGCATAGATCAGAAAACCAGGAAACATTATGACAATACACAAAGCACTACACCCAAGAGCAAATACGGCAGACTATACATAACACGAAAGGAAGGAGGGAGAGGACTACTAAGCATAGAGGACTGCGTCAACATCGAGAACAGAGCACTGGGGCAATATCTGAAAACCAGTGAAGACGAGTGGCTAAAGAGTGCATGGGAAGAAGGACTAATAAAAATAGACGAAGACCCAGAAATATACAGAGACAGGAGAATGACAGACAGAACAGAGGACTGGCACAACAAACCAATGCACGGACAATACATGAGACAGACTAAAGAACTAGCCAGCGATGACACGTGGCAATGGCTACAGATGGGAGAGCTAAAGAAGGAAACTGGAGGAATGATAACAGCGGCACAAGATCAGGCCCTAAGAACCAGATATGTTCAAAGAACGATAGACAGAAATAACATCTCTCCCATATGTAGGAAGGCAATACGAAAAATGAAACCATAAACCACATAGCAAGCGAATGTCCGGCACTTGCACAGAACCAGTACAAAAAGAGGCATGATTCAGTGGCAAAAGCCCTCCACTGGAGCCTGTGCAAGAAACATCAGCTACCTTGCAGTAATAAGTGGTACGAGCACCAACCTGAGGGAGTGATAGAAAACGATCAGGCAAAGATTCCTCTGGGACTATGGTATCAGAACGGATAGGGTATACGTGCAAACAGACCAGACGTGACGTTGATTGACAAAGTCAAGAACAAAGTATCACTCATTGATGTCGCAATACCATGGGACACAAGAGTTGAAGACAAAGAGAGGGAAAAATGGATAAGTATCAAGATCTGAAAATAGAAATAAGAAGGATATGGGATATGCCAGTGGAAATCGTACCCATAATCATAGGAGCACTAGGCACAATCCCAAGATCCCTGAAAAGGAATCTAGAAAAACTAGAGGCTGATGTAGCGCGGACTCGTGCAGAAGAGGTGTTGATCCTAGAAACGGCACACATAGTAAGAAAAGTGATGGACTCCTTAGGAGGCAGGATGCAACCCGGAACCCCACACTATAAATACCACCCAGTCGAATTGGAGGACTGTGATAGAGCAAATAATAATAATAATAATAATAATAATAATAATAATAATAATAGGAGGAGTGGGTTAGGTCGTCAATAGACTTAAGTCAAGTTAAGCAACATTGGGGCTGGTCAGTAGTTGGATGGGTGACCGCTCTCCTCGGCGTTGATTCCTTGGGAAAGGATCTTTACCATAATTTCCTCAGTCTATTCAGCTGTAAATGAGTACCTATCCCTGATAGGGTAGGGTCCAGCTATGGGTTAAATAGCAAAAACTCAGCAATGATGGAAAGAAATGAAGAATAAACGACAACGACGTAAATGGAACCTCTGGCAACAGAGGAGCTTCGTCCGGCAACCAGGTATTCAACCCAATTGAAGGGGAAGACGGTCAGGTACTTGGAGGTCGTCATCCAGCACTGATCACCACAACGACAATAATCAACAGCCTGAGATTGGAGCTACAGAGGCAAAAAAAGGAAGAAATGGACAAGAGAAGAAAAATAAGAAATATGAGATGCTCATCGAAGCAACCCGACGGAGAGAGGATATAGAAGAAGATTGGTCCAACATCTGAATGAGAGGAACTAACACACAATCAGAGCAGTGGCTGGCAGGACCAAGTAGGAATCATAAAGAAAAAGAACTGGCTCTCCCCAACAGAAAGAGAAGAACTGGAAAGGGAAATGTCACACGACAACGAATTACACGAAGACGAACTGAGAGACGATGCCACAGAAGACGACAGGGACGATGATGTATCATTAACAAAACAACGACACACGAAGAAACACCGACGAAGTAACAGAGAGGACGGAATGGGTAGAAAAGATCAGACAATGGATGGAGCCAGATACAGAGAGAACAAAGATCCCCTCCATGAAAGCCTACAACACCAAGAAATTAAAGGAGAAAACAAGTGAGGTCAATGAAATAATGGGCATAATACAGACCACCAGTATCACAGAAACAAATAACTTGACATATGCAGGAGCAAGATTAGTAGCAGAACTGATGGGGATTCGAACACCAACACCACCAGCACAACCAACCCAACAGAAACCAAAACAGCAACCTCCTTGGAAAAGGCGCCTGGAAAAGCAAATCATGGTGATGAGATCTGACTTGAGTAAACTGAAAGAGATGGCAGAAAAAAGGCTAAGAAGCAAGAAACAAGGGAGGAACTCAACGAGAAATACAAAATTACAAGAGAGGGGACTAAACAGCACCATAGAAGATGTAAAACAGAGGCTTAAGGCCAAAGCACATAAGATCCAACGGTACATGAACAGGAATAAGGGATACCAACAGAACAAACTATTCGGAACCAACCAGAAAAGATCTATACAGCCAACTAAGAGGAAGACAATCCACCCAGAAATTCCTGAAGCCGAACCAAGTAAGAGACTCTGGGAAAACATATGGAGCAATCCGGTATCACACAACAAACATGCAACATGGCTCCAGGAAGTCAAGGAAGAAGAAACAGGAGAATAAAACAAAGATTCACAGACATCACGACAGACACAGTCAGACACCAACTAAAGCAAAATGCCAAACTGGAAAGCCCCAGGTCCCCGATGAAGTCCATGGATACTGGCTCAAAAACTTCAAGGCCCTACACCCACGAATAGCAGAACAACTCCAGCATTGTATCTCAAATCACCAAGCACCCAAAGGGATGACCACAGGAAGAACATCCTTAGTACAAAAAGACAAGAGTAAGGGAAATATAGCCAGTAACTACAGGCATATCACCTGCCTACCAATAATGTGGAAGTTACTAACAGGTATCATCAGTGAAAGGCTATACAACTACCTAGAGGAGACAAACACCATCCCCCACCAACAGAAAGGCTGCAGAAGGAAGTGTAGGGGTGGGCACAAAAGACCAGCTCCTGATAGACAAAATGGTAATGAAGAACAGTAGGAGAAGGAAAACCAACCTAAGCATGGCATGGATAGACTATAAGAAAGCCTTCGACATGATACCACAC
>NC_061098.1:299312-322311 GCF_015104395.2 Macrobrachium nipponense | reverse complement strand
ATGTCGTTACTTCAACTTCACATATTTCCAGCTGTATTATTTTAATCATTCTGTTAGTTTTCCTTTTTCTCTAACCTTAGTAGAGCTTGAGTAGATTTCTAAAATGCACCGAAAAACTTCCTTCAACAGCACCAGAAAAAATCTGCATAATGGCATGATTAATGAACCATTATCTACTATCTTGATTTCTTCGTCACTTGGTGATGACACAAATGATGAACGAATCTTTGCTGAAGCACTGAATTTCCACAGTTGCTTCATGTCGATGGAATTCCCATTTGTGTGACTAGATCGAAGTCATGCTAATTTCCATACAACGAAAAGTGTTTAGCTGAACACCTCACAAGAGTTGCTTCTTAACCAGTGCACTGATTGCATCTTGCACTGTACCGTTTGGGTTCCACGAGAATATCGTAAAAATCCACAAATCATAAGGCACTGTAATGTGCAAATTGTAAATATAAGCGTAAAGCAATCCTCAGATTCAGTATCAGTGACGGAATACAATCATTTTTCAGAACCTGATCGACAGTGCAATACGTAATAGACTTATTCACTTCCTTCCTAAATAATGTTGGGTAACATGTACTTTCAAAAGTAGGTTGTTTCATTTTTCCTTAAGTTCAACATTTGTTTTAATTTCAGTGTTTCACGAAAATAGTGAAATTCACATTGATGATGATTTCTCTCTTTGCATGAATGCCAATATAATAAATAAATAGAGACAAATACCGCAAAATGACACAATGGAGTAGCTGCTAGGCTTAGGCCTTTCGACACTTTGGTCGTCAGTCCTTTACTAGTAGTAAAGGACAGAGTGTCGAAAGGCCCAGCAAACCACTCTGTTGTTTAATTTAATTTGTTCTATATTGGAGTATTTACCTTTATTTATACATTTATCATATTCTACTATATGTTTGTTTTATATATATATATATATATATATATATATATATATATATATATATATATATATATATATATATATATATATAGGAAGCCATATAAAGCAGGTATCTTTAAGGCCAAATGCCAAAATTCTACACAAAAGTGATTCCAAAATAGCTCCAGGCCAGTCAGCAGATAGTATTTGCTTAGGTTAGTGTCTTAAAACTTTATTTTGAAAACCTTTTGTTTTTCATTATATGTTTGACACGAACTTTGGAAGTCATTTCAGTAAAGTTGAAAGTCAAGTCTATTTTAGTTTGACCAGATCACTGAGCCGATTAACAGCCTCTCCTAGGGCTGGCCCGAAGGATTAGATTTTTTTTCCGGTTTGGGCTAGGAACCAATTGGTTTCCTTAGGCTATGGGACCTACAGCTTATTGTGGGATCTGAACCACGTTATATCAAGAAATGAATTTCTAATCACCATAAATAAATTCCTCTGATTCCGCACTGGTGGCCGTGGGTAGCGAACTCAGGCTACTCCATAATTGGTAGTCAAGTACAGAACCACTCGTCCAGTGAAGAACTAATTCAGTTCAGATTGCATCATTTATTGTCTGTTTACATTGATTTTCGTCTAACAACATCGGGTAGACATTGCTTTGATATGAATAATAAGAGAGGTTAGTAAATTTAATTTCCGTGGTAAATAGAGCATTAAAAAAATTAAATTGATCAAGAAAAGATTATGAAATTTATTTAGGTTAAGCTTGTTTCCTTCTTACCAATTAGTCTCTGAAAATTATTAGCGTGTAATCAAAGGCCTTCTATTGAACTGTTCACAAAGAAACATTACTTACAGTCGTTCAGGGGCAGACAGAACCTGCCACTTCACAGGATGCGAACTTGACATTTCCACTTGTCTTCCTTTGAGTTCTTGGTATTTTGTTTGGATCTCAAAATATGGTCGATATGGGCTCCTTATATCCTTGAGGAAAAAGAGGGGAAGGATTTTTATATGGAAAAGATGTGCAATATTTCAGATGGATGGATAAATTCGTTACAATAAAAGGCAAAACAGCTATTACATGTGTACTTTGTTGTATTACAGTCGACCTCGTCCTGTGTAATCTATCCACTATTCACCCTCAGTGAATTACTCCACTTTAGTGATTATTAGCAAACTTTGTCTGTCATTTCGATGAACTCACCTCCTTGGATATAAAGAGGAGAGGCTTCCACTGTGATGGGGGGTTTGTGTAATATTCCTTCTTTGTGCATATTTCTCTTCCATGGACAAAGAGTCTGTAGAGAGAGATTTCCTCTCTAGATGTTCTTTCTGGCAAGAAAGCAACCACGTTTTCTTCCTCTGGTAGAGGAAAGGTCGTGGAAGCACCCCTTGATAATGTCCTGCTTTTTAAAACTGCAAAAAAATAAATATATAAAATAATAATAATAATGATTATATAGTTAGAAATTTCAATAAGAGATTTCTTCTGGGCATTAAGGTATTTCAAAATTACCCACAAACCCTGTGTCACTGAAGATTTTGTAAACAAACAAACAGTTGCTTGGCCATTACAATAAACTAAAAAGATTAGGGATTAAGCTGTAGAAACTCATAAACTGATTTTGGTGAAATTTGAGGTTTTCTCTTCAACTGGTAACCCGTTTGTGGATGTCACTCAAGACCTTTTGCCTTTTCTGTAGCGATGTATCGTCACAGCCGTATCTGAATTCAGTGAGACTTGGTCATCTGGAGATGACCTTTCAAATGATTGTCTTCATAAAAAAATTAGTCATGATCAGTTAATTCATTCGCCAGTTATTTCCTAATTAATTTGATAGAATAGTGTTAAGAGACAGACAGAAACTCTTCTTAGACTAACTGAACTGTGGGAAATAGTAAATAGTCGAACAATCCATCTCCATCTTTTCTATCTTAGCTTACGAAGTGTCAGTCGTTCCGTGTGGGAATCAGTCATCAACAACCTCGAGATTGTTTAGTTTGAACTGTTTGGTAACTATCTTTTCTACTATTGCAAATCTGTGGAACTTCCTGTATGCTTCAGATTTGCTTGTTCTGTAAAATCTCCCTTTGTATAAAGGTGGGTATACAGCTTCATACTGAGTAAATCCCTGTTTATTATAATTTCATTCTTTTTATTTGACGCCGGAGCTAGTAAAGCGGAAGGTTTGTCAGTCATAGCTAGTTTTGCACCGGAAACAGGAAGCTAGATATTCAGCTGTCATGTTCTTTGAGGGATCCAATAACCTGGTTCACAATTTATATATATATATATATATATATATATATATATATATATATATATATATATATAACTTAGTTTCTATCTATTTGTTTGTCTGTTCGTTCTGCACGCCCAGACCATGAAAGCTAGGGCTACCAAATTTTTACCATAGACTCCCCTCCCCCCCAAGGAAGGTTTTAGTCAAAATCCGAAATTGGTGAGCCAGCCGTTTCTAAGGGGGTAATAGCCCTTTTTTTCCATACCCCTCATTCTTTATAAATTTCGGAGTTTACCTCTATGTAGAAGTGTTTCTATAGGTACAAACAGACTCCCCACAGTAGTAAGGGGGCAACCCTCCCTGGGAATGGGGTCTAAGGGGTTCCCAAAATATTTGGGGACAGGAGGCCTACACCCTTTTGACTTACCTGCCAGGGTAGAAGGGGGTTATAGCCTACATACCCCAACCTTGATAGCAGCGGGGGGTGTGAAATCCACCCCTCTTTGGGAATTAGGGCCCAAGGGGTCAAAGATGGGCGTACTGCATTCAAATTTGGTATCATGAGTAAACATAAATGATTACAACGCACTTAACATCAGTATCAGAGAGTAACTATAGGCTGAGATGTATCAAGGGCTGTTTAAGGGACCTTCCGATGAAATTCTTTCCGCATTAACCAGTTGCAACATGTATGCGCCTGCCATCGGCCGGCGGTGCCTAACTGAGCCGGTCAGTGATGCAGTTGCATTGGCTGTGAGAGATGTAGTCAAGGTCCTTTAGAACTGAATGTGCATTCAATAATACGTCCGAAGGACGTGTACAGCTGATAATATATATATTATATATATATATATATATTATATATATATATATATATATATATATATATTAGGAATGAACCAATACCAGATGTTTTTATTTTAGAAGAAGAATATATTATTTTTACCTAAAATCATTCTTGTTTTTGGTTGCCTTTTTTCTGATTATTGGATATTAAAGGTTCAAAAGTTGAAAGGTCATATAATAGGATTATATAAACAATTTCAAAGGTACAAATTCCATTGAGAAAGAACATTAAGTATAACTATTTAGTATTTTTATCCCTTTAATGCTGGATGCAGTCTGGCTTATAGTATGCCTACCATTAGAAGGCTTCTAACAATTTAGGTACGTAGTGCATACTCGAATTCATGGGGTGACGAGCAATCTGAAATTACTAATATATACTTTTATTCTGAGTTTTAATTTATATATTGGCTAGAAACAGTTAACAGACTCGTTAATTTTAGATTATGAAAAGGTTCTGGTAATGGAGGGTTAATCCTTTGCCTCATTACAATAATAACATTGTTTTTATTAAGTATCCTAAGAAAAATGAAAATACCGGTACACAAATAAAAATAAGATTACAAAAGATCCAGAGTTCGTTTCTCAGTGTAGATCAACAAAACTTTCAATTCAAAAAAAGCACAAATCCCTTTACAAGTTCCAACTCATACTGGACTTGGACCATCTGTCTGAACTAAGTTTAAATTATAATTTTTATTAAAGATAATATTCAATATAATTTTCCTGGATATGAAAAGTGGTACAGAAAATTAATAGTATCCCAACCTAGAAGGATTTTAAATTCCTATACTAATGACAAAAGTATCGGCGCTGGTATTGGTCAGAATTTACCGATACCGATACCACAAAGAAAACTAGAAGATACCACCGATACCGATACTTGGGTACACCCCTAATACTCTAATGCAATGTTACAAAGATGAGCCTCTTTTATTTATAAAATTTTCTTAATAAATATTGATAATAAAACTATAATAACTAGCCTATTCTCTACCCGAGTAGGCAGAAGACAAAGAAGAGAAAAAAAGGAGACAGCAAATGAAGAAAATAACCTCCAATCCATAACTCAGAAGAAAATGCGTTTTTACACTGCACTTGAGACAAAGAGAAACTGAGGAAGGTGTGGCCTTTGAATATCTTTCGATATCAAGTTTTTGTCTTTGAGTGCGACGTCAGCATTGCAAGGAAGTGTTCCGAGTTCAAGTTCACGGAATTTTACTATAGGTCCCTACTTTACAATTGCATTCGATCATGAAACAAAAGTTACAATATGGGATAATTGTCTTTATCATTTACCCATATGAGATAATTCTAATAATCATGGATGGTATATAAAGTTGTTGCTCAAAGTTCTTTATCTGCAGTCTTATCTCCTTAAACAGGAACAAACAACGGAGTAAATTTGAGGAGTTTCATGAAAAGAAAATCCTGGCCAAATGGATCTGATAACTCTCTCACCACTGTTGCTTGCATCGTGGAAATATTCTCAAGAGCCACATAAATTTAGTTAACATAAAAATGAACATCAACCGAAAATAATTCTTGCATTTAAAGTTGGCAGTGGAACAAAAGTTCCTTCGTAAGGGCAAGGGTTATTATCGGACGAGTATGTGGAGGGATTGTTAAGCCAACTTCTCCTTTATGGAAGTAACTGTTGCTGGCATTAGAAATGAAGGAAAAGTTGAAGCAGTTCAGATGAACCATTTGCTAAGTATATTTGACATAATAGAAATAGAAAAGAATGGGAAATGTGGAGATGCACAGGAATAGTTTTAGGGTTAGAGTAAGGGAAACGATGGATGAGAGTGTGAAGATGGTCCGGGACGTGTGGAACAAATGGGAAAGAATAGCTTGATGAAAAGAGTGTGCAATATGGAAGTGTCAGAAGGAGGAGGACTGAAAGACCCAGCAAGTCCTGAGTAGATAGGGGTGTATAGTGCAGTATGTGTAAAGTGATTCAACATCCTGGCTGATGAAGGCTTCTGCATTTGTATGAGGATGTGGTATTTATGCATATCAGTACAGTAATGACTGGTTTGTTGCATTGTCGATGTTGAGGACGTCATTTGTGCTCAGACTAGGTCATAAAAACAGTTTGGTTTTCAGCTGGTTTTAATTAACTTTAACAAATAATTTTGAGAGAGAAAAAACAGTTATCCGTGAGAGCAATGTAGACAGAAATACCTATGAAGTCATTTCTTTGTGTCAACAGAAAGGCCTTATCATTGCAAATCAGACAAAGAGGGTGACATAGTTCTTGATAAAAACAGTCACTTATGAAGCTAAGGACCATGTAGACATAGTACAAAGAACATAGTTAAAACACACTGTCCAACGAACGAGAGGACTTGAAACCCACACTGTGGGCAGTTATATAAATCAGGGAAGACCACAAACATGGAGTGCTAAAGGACAGTTATGGCTCTGGGAGTCATTCAGAATAACCTGCCCTTTCCTGCCATGATTCTGTGGTTTTATGAAAGACGTAGAATAGGGAAGCCCCTGACAGTCCTTCAGCTCAGACGTTGGTTCGTCTTGTTAGAGACGAAATTTTCGTTTCCTTTCTTGGGCCACAGTGTCATCCATCCATGCAAATGATTTTATTAAAATAATTTATTCGTAAAATATATCTATTGATAAAAGAAGACTTGAATATCTAAGGGAATTAGTGTCATATCAAGCTTTACAATCTTGGTCATTCACATTGTCTCCACATTCCCTGCTGTGATTGTGAGCAAATTCGACGTCCACCAGGTAGTGTGAAGAAGCACTCGCATGCATAGAAAAACTTTCCTGTTCAAAGGCAACGCTAATTTTCTTTCACTCGAGAGATTAACTGTGAGAATGAACATGGCAGTGAGCTTCCGGGTAAAGCGGCAGTCACAATCAACGAGAAGCTTCCTATAATAAGAAAAGAATGTTCCTAATCCCTAGAATGGCAAACTGGAAAAGTTGCTCTCCATCTTCATCCCTCGTAGCTCTGAAGATTTGGTGGTGTCTGTCGTTTTGCCTCTTCAGGGTCTACAAGATTCTTGCTTCAGTGGAAGCCGATGGAAGTGTGGCAGTCTGTCCATAAGTAGAGGTCTTGAAGATAAAGAAAAAATGAAATGATTAAACTTGATAAAAGAAGTGGAACAGCCTTCTAATTCATAGGAAAGACACAACCTATTACCTTCCCTTGAATTTGATCTTGAACTGAATACAATAAAACCACGAAACAGAGGTAAATTATATTTTATTGAAGCTATGTGAAGTGGAATCACCAAGAATCTGATTTTAAAACAATCTTATCTTTATATCTGGTCTGAAGCTTCCTTAAGAGCTGCACTGAAAAGTTCATTGTGAAGACCAAAGCACATTCAATTCAGCAGTGATTTACAGTGAGTGGCATTGAAAAACGATATAATTATAATTATAATCTGGTCATGTAGTAATGCAAGCTTAATCGAAAGATTTCATTCAGTGTAAAGAGAAGTCAATGGATTATTAAAAGTTCATTTCTGGTCGTTTAGAACAAGGAGTTTCTCTTTCGAAGTGTCTCGCGGCTCAAACAGGATGACGTCTTTTTTTTAGAAACTGAAAATAATAATTATCCTGCAACTGATGGGTCTTCTCTCTCGTTGAATACAAAGGCTTTTAAAAATGAGGATTTCTTTCCATGATGACTGAAGTATAAATGACGACTAGACCCGTTGAAAGAACTCTACCAAACTTCCCAAAATACTCATGCATATTTTAGAAGTAGGAAAAAGAAAAAGTATGAATGTATGCATGCATTGTTACAGATTTGTATTTGAGACATTGTGTACTCAATGCAAAGTGAATTTATACCCCTAGCTTCAATAGACTATAACAATAAAAGAATATCAAAAGGTATGTGAATAATAATACGTCAATGCAAAGTTTAAATATTATTATGTAAAATAATTATTTACAGCAAATTACATACAAACAAACAACTACTTAAAACAAGAAAACAAAAGCAATTGACAGCCACGTATCAGGAAAGTAAATTAATATATATATTGGAAACTAAGAACAAAATACAATTTGTTACTCAACCCTTACAATACAAAACTTATACTTACGAATGTGGACTTATCAAATAAGGTGATGACTGCTTCCCTGCCGGATACCAGGTCCTGGTTAGCTGAGTGGAGACTGACGATATAGGTGAAACTGTAGTCGAAGAACTATTTGTTGTGTGGAGAGATAGAGTCAAGGCAAGGAGTTTAAAGTCAGGAACAACAAGAATCAAGGCAACGAGTTCAAAGACAGGGACAACTACTTCGAAAGGACAATAGAAAATGGTATACAGAGGGGAAACAGTCCGACAAAATATAACATGAAACAAATGTACAATAAAATGTAGAAGGTGTAGCAGCATATACATACATGTACACAAACACGCTCCCTCAGTAAGAAAATGTTTGTAACCTATAAATCTGGATAGTTGTTCTTCACATACTACTAATAATATACTAATAATGAAAACAACAGAAGTTGTGAACCATTTCATATAATATCGAAAGCAACGCTTAATACATAAGAGCCAAGAAAGTATATAATTGGCTTCTCTTAGCCCTTATTCGTTCCTAGGACGCCTGCAATTCTGTTTCCTCAATGTCAGTTTATGTCGAAGCCATTATTAGCTGAGTCTCATTTCCTCCTCTTTCTCTCTCTCTCTCTGGGAGAAAAAGATGTGAACCCTCAGCTGCAGTCGTCACAAAACTCAAAAGGATACTTACGCACTATTCCTGTCAATTCACGTGGCCTTGCATGGTACTATTCTCCCGTAGAGAGCGTTCTCAGTGGTATGAAGCAAATTTGGCTGAGCAGAGGCAGGGAGGAAAAACTGTCCCGTGGCCTTCTTCCATTGGTATCCCTGCATTAGAGGAGGTCGGTTAATGTTTGCCATTTCATTCGGTGCATTCTCTAAGACACAGATAGCAGAATTGGGCCTATGCGAGACAGAACAATGCCAGTGGTTAAGGGGGCGGGGGCTAGGGGTGGAGAAGGAGGAAAAGCAAGGAAACAGGAAAGCATAAAGAGACTTCTGGAAGACTTCCTATTTCTGCTCTAGATTAGTAATTTGTTTATTTAGATATTTATTTATCAATATATTTATAAGACGTAGTAATACTTCTTGTGAACTCTGGAGCATTTGTATTCAGTGGCTACATACAGCGAATGTTCTCACCATAGATTCCGGTCTTTGATGCAACGCAGAGAGGCAGATTCCTCAGGGAGCCTTACCTTCATCTCTTGTGTCGTCTTGCTTCCTGAAGTAACACCTGTAGCAAAGGAAAGACGCAGCTATGACAACCAACACTGCCACCACGACGCTGATGATGATTAGTGTGCTTACAGGTATGCCTGTAGGTGAATCTTCGGGTTTGACTGAAGATGAGCCTGTAGATGTTCCTGTAGGAGGAACTTGAGGTTTGGTTGTAGTTGTTCCTGTATACATTCCTGCAGTTAGGGCAGGAAGTTTGCTTGTTTCTGGAAGAAAAATTCTCGTTTTATGGAGGAGTATAAAAGAGTTTTGTTTCACTAATTTCCTATTATTGTCCTCCCCTTAATTATGCAGCCCTTCAGTGCTAAATGCTGCATTTGAGGGTTTTAAATTTTGAAGTATTTCAAGTGAAAGTAGAGAGTGATTGTTTTGACAAATATATTCTCAAAGGAAAGGCGAGTAATAGTTCATAAACAGTTGTCTTTGCATATATATTTGTGAATAGATGAACACTAACTATACACATACACACCACACACACACACACACACACACACACACACACACACATATATATATATATATATATATATATATATATATATATATATATATATATATATATATACAGGCAGTCACCTGGGTTGTGACGGGTTCGCCTTACAATGTTCCGAGGTTATGGCGCTTTTAAATTATATTCATCAGAAATTATTTCCAGGGTTACGACGCATGTTCCAGGGTTACGACGCCTACAATGTTCATCTGGCAAATATGACACCAAAAATGCAAATAATCAATATTTGAAGTTTTTTTTATGAAAAATGCAATAAGAATGCAGTACACATAGATTTAAATGCACCCAAAGCTTAAAAGTAAGGTTTTCTTAGGAATTTTGATGATGTTCCAGCTTACCACGATTTTTCGGGTTATAACGCATCTCAAGAACAGAACCCCCGTCGTAACCCCGGGGACTGCCTGTACATATATGTGTATATATATATATATATATATATATATATATATATATATATATATATATATATATATATATATATATACATACATACATACATGTATACATACATGAATCCATACCCACCATTGTGGCTTTAAGGGCATCGGGAACACTTGAAGGTGAAGTTGGTAATTCATCAATATCCTCAAGTCGCATCCTTTTAAGGGAGGGACCACCTTTTATGCAAATTATTTCCATAAAAGACGAGTTGAGATATGAAAAGGAAAAATATATGTCATTTAGTGAAGAATTATGGCAAAAAATATAGTTGTCGAAAGTATTCTTTCGTGGAAGTAAAGCGTTCTTCCTGATAACGACAATATATCCTGACATTTGGTTGTACATGTGAGCAAATTATCATATTGGAAAATTGTTGCTTTTATGAACAATAATTAGACAAATGTATTTTGGTTTAAAGGGACAGTGAGTGAATGGGAGAGGATTTCTGCGATTAGGAGATACTTACTACTGTAGATATAGACATAATCGACCAGCCTTCATTGACAGTTGGGTAGTGATCCTTGCATTTTGTTGTACGTCGATGACACAATGAGAAATGACTTTAAATCAATTTGTTCTTGTTCCAAAGGGCTATCCATACCTTCTTACGTTGAGGAAGGTTGAGAGGTGATTCTTGATCAGGATATATCACAGTCATATCATTTGAGAAGGAAAACATTTTCAGTCATGATGAAAACCAGGGATATGAATCTATTCTAACACAAATAAATGCTCAAATGTATTTTGATACATGCTCACTGATTTTTACTTGCCAATCAACCTTTCATCTGCACGTTTTCTGTGATTGAGTTATTACATCTATCTGCTCCTTCTAAGATATGCAACTGGAGAACTTTCTCACTGCACTAAAAGTCAAAGGTCCCTTCCTGCCTCAGAAGTGATCAAGGAACTTTATAGTTGGGTTTAACTCTCTTTACAGGGAGCTTTATGTTTGTGGTACAGCGGACTAAATGGATTTAAAAATGTAGTCCTTAGAGAGGTTTCCAGGGCTACCTTATTATTTCAGTTTTGTCCCATGTTTGCTCAGTATGAAATACAAAATCAAATCTTTCTAGTATATCGTTACTTCAACTTTCACATCTTTTCCAGCTGTATTATTTTAATCATTTCTGTTAGTTTTCCTTTTTCTCAAACCTTAGTAGAGCTTGAGTAGATTTCTAAAATGCACTGAAAAACTTCCTTCAACAGCACCAGAAAAAATCTGCATAATGGCATGATTATGGAACCATTATCTACTACCTTTCTTCATCACTTGGTGATGACACAAATGATGAACGAATCTTTGCTGAAGCACTGAATTTCCACAGTTGCTTCATGTCGATGGAATCACATTTGTGTGACTAGATCGAAGTCATGCTAATTTCCATACAACGAAAAGTGTTTAGCTGAACACCTCACAAAGAGTTGGCTTCTTGCACTGTACCATTTGGCTTCCACGAGAATATCGTAAAAATCCACAAATCATAAGGCACTGTAATGTGTAAATTGTAAATATAAGCGTAAAGCAATCCTCAGATTCAGTATCAGTGACGGAATACAATCATTTTTCAGAACCTGATCGACAGTGCAATACGTAATAGACTTATTCACTTCCTTCCTAAATAATGTTGGGTAACATGTACTTTCAAAAGTAGGTTGTTTCATTTTTCCTTCAGTTCAACATTTGTTTTAATTTCAGTGTTTCACGAAAATAGTGAAATTCACATTGATGATGAATTTCTCTCTTTGCAAGAATGCCAATATAATAAATAGAGACAAATACCGCAAAATGACACAACGGAGTAGCTGCTAGGGCTTAGGCCTTTCGACACATTGGTCGTCAGTCCTTTACTAGTAGTAAAGGACAGAGTGTCGAAAGGCCCAGCAACCACTCCGTTGTTTTATTTGTTCTATATGGAGTATTTACCTTGATTTATACATTTATTATATTCTACTATATGTTATATATATATATATATATATATATATATATATATATATATATATATATATATATATATATATATATATATACTAATATATAGGAAGCCATATAAAGCAGGTATCTTTAAGGCCAAAAATGCCAAAATTCTACACAAAAGTGATTTCCAAAATAGCTCCAGGCCAGTCAGCAGATAGTATTGCCTAGGTTAGTGTCTTAAAACTTTATTTTGAAAACCTTTTGTTTTTCATTATATGTTTGACACGAACTTTGGAAGTCATTTCAGTAAAGTTGAAAGTCAAGTCTATTTTAGTTTGACCAGATCACTGAGTGATTAAAACCGCTCCTAGGGCTGGCCCGAAGGATTAGATTTTTTTTCGTGGCTAGGAACCAATTGGTTCCTTAGCCTATGGACCTACAGCTTATTGTGGGATCTGAACCACGTTATATCAAGAAATGAATTTCTAATCACCATAAATAAATTCCTCTGATTCCGCACTGGTGGCCGTGGGTAGAAAACTCAGGCTACCAGAATGGTAGTCAAGTACAGAACCCACTCGTCCAGTGAAGAACTAATTCAGTTCAGATTGCATCATTTATTGTCTATTTACATTGATTTTCGTCTAGCAACATCAGGTAGGCATTTTTTCGATATGAACAAGAGAGTTTAGTAAATTTAATTTCCGTGGTAAATAAAACATTTAAAAATTGAATTGATCAGGTTAAGCTTGTTTCCTTCTTACCAATTAGTCTCTGAAAATTATTAGCGTGTAATAAAAGGGCCTCTATTGAATTGCTCACAAAGAAACATTACTTACAGTCGTTCAAGGGCAGACTGAGAACCTGCCACTTCACAGGATGCGAACTTGACATTTCCACTTGTCTTCCTTTGAGTTCTTGGTATTTTGTTTGGATCTCAAAATATGGTCGATATGGGCTCCTTATATCCTTGAGAAAAAAGAGGGGAAGGATTTTTATATGGAAAAGAATGTGCAATATTTCAGATGGATGGATAAATTCGTTACAATAAAAGGCAAAACAGCAATTACATGTGTACTTTGTTGTATTACAGTTCGACCTCGTCCTGTGTAATCTATCCACTATTCACCCTCAGTGAATGACTCCACTTTAGTGATTATTAGCAAACTTTGTCTGTCATTTCGATGAACTCACCTCCTTGGATATAAAGAGGAGAGGCTTCCACTGTGATGGGGGGTTTGTGTAATATTCCTTCTTTGTGCATATTTCTCTTCCATGGACAAAGAGTCTGTAGAGAAGAGATTCCTCTCTAGATGTTCTTTCTGGCAAGAAAGCAACCACAACGTTTTCTTCCTCTGGTAGAGGAAAGGTCGTGGAAGCACCCCTTGATAATGTCCTGCTTTTTAAAACTGCAAAAAAATAAATATATAAAATAATAATAATAATGATTATATAGTTAGAAATTTCAATAAGAGATTTCCTCTAGGCATTAAGGTATTTCAAAGAGTTACCCACAAACCCTGTGTCAATCGAGATTTTGTAAACAAACAAACACTTGCTTGGCTATTACAGTATAAATAAAACGAATAGGGATTAAGCTGCAGAACTCATAAACTGATTTTGGTGAAATTTGAGGTTTTCTCTTCAACTGGTAACCCGTTTGTGGATGTCACTCAAGACCTTTTGTCTTTTCTGTAGCGATGTATCGTCACAGCCGTATCTGAATTCAGTGAGACTTGGTCATCTGGAGATGACCTTTCAAATGATTGTCTTCATAAAAAAATTAGTCATGATCAGTTAATTCATTCGCCAGTTATTTCCTAATTAATTTGATGAGAATAGTGTTAAGAGACAGACATAAACTCTTCTTAGACTAACTGAACTGTGGAAAATAGTAAATAGTCGAACAATCCATCTCCATCTTTTCTATCTTAGCTTAAGAAAGTGTCGGTCGTTCCATGTGGGAATCAGTCATCAACACCTCGAGATTGTTTAGTTTGAACTGTTTGGTAACTATCTTTTCTACTACTGCAAATCTGTGGAACTTCCTGTATGCTTCAGATTTGCTTGTTCTGTAAAATCTCCCTTTGTATGAGGTGAGTAGACAGCTTCATACTGAGTAAATCCCTGTTTTGTTATAATTTCATTCTTTTTATTTGATGCCGGAGCTAGTAAAGCGGAAAGTTTGTCAGTCATAGCTATTTTTGCACCGGAGACAGGAAGCTAGATATTCAGCTGTCATGTTATTTGAAAGATCCAATAACCTGGTTCACAATTTATATATATATTATATATATATATATATATATATATATATATATATATATATATAACTCAGTTTTTATCTATTTGTTTGTCTGTTCGTTCTGCACGCCCAGACATGGAAGGTTTTAGTCAAAATCCGAAATTGGTGAGCCAGCCGTTTCTAAGGGGGTAATAGCCCTTTTTTTCCATACTCCTCATTCTTTATAAATTTCCGAGTTTACCTCTATGTAGAAGTGTTTCTATAGGTACAAACAGGCTCCCCACAATATGGGGGCCATATACACCCTTAGTAGTAAGGGGGCAACCCTCCCTGGAATGGGGTTCTAAGGGGTTCCCAAAATATTTGGGGATTTGGACAGGAGGCCTACACCCTTTTGACTTACCTACCAGGGTAGAAAAGGGGGTTATAGCCTACATACCCCTACCTTGATAGCAGCGTGGGGTGTGTGAAATCCACCCCTCTTTGGGAATTAGGTGCCCCAGAGGGTCAAAGATGGGCGTACTGCATTCAAATTTGGTATCATGAGTAAACATAAATGATTACAAACGCATTTAACATCAGTATCAGAGTTTAACTATACTTTTATTCTGAGTTTTTAATTTATATATTGGCTAGAAACAGTTAACAGACTCGTTAATTTAGGTTATGAAAGGTTCTGGTAATGGAGGGGTTAATCCTTTGCCTCATTATAATAATAACATTGTTTTTATTAAGTATCCTAAGAAAAATGAGATACCGGTACACAAATAAAAATAAGATTACAAAAGATCCAGAGTTCGTTTCTCAGTGTAGATCAACAAAACTTTCAACTCAAAAAAAGCACAAATCCCTTTACAAGTTCCAACTCATACTGGACTTGGACCATCTGTCTGAACTAAGTTAAAATTATAATTTTATTAAAGATAATATTCAATATAATTTTCCTGGATATGAAAAGTGGTACAGAAAATTAATAGTATCCCATCCTAGAAGGATTTTAAATTCCTATACTAATGACAAAAGTATCGGCGTGTATTGGTCAGAAATTTACCGATACCGATACCACAAAAACTAGAAGATACCAACGATACCGATACTTGGGTACACCCCTAATACTCTAATGCAATGTTACAAAGATGAGCCTCTTTTATTTATAAAATTTTCTTAATAAATATTGATAAATAAAACTATAATAACTAGCCTATTTCTCCCGGCGTAGGCAGAAGGACAAAGAAGAGAAAAAAAGGACAGCAAATGAAGAAAAATAACCTCCAATCCATAACAAGAGAAAATGCGTTTACAACCGGACTTGAGGCAAAGAGAAACTGAGGAAGGTGTTGGCCTTTGAATATCTTTCGATATCAAGTTTTTTGTCTTTGAGTGCGACGTCAGCATTGCAAGGAAGTGTTCCGAGTTCAAGTTCACGGAATTTTACTATAGGTCCTACTTTACATTTGCATTCGATCATGAAAACAAAAGTTACAATATGGGATATTTGTCTTTATCATTTACCCATATGGAGATAATTCTAATAATCATGGATGGTATATAAAGTTTTGTGCTTCAAAGGTTATTTATCTTCAGTCTTATCTCCTTAAACAGGAACAAACAAGGAAATCCTGGCCAAATGGATCTGATAACTCTCTCACCACTGTTGCTTGCATCGTGGAAATATTCTCAAGAGCCACATAAATTTAGTTAACATAAAAATGAACATCAAACCGAAAATAATTCTTGCATTTAAAGTTGGCAGTGGAACAAAAGTTCCTTCGTAAGGGCAAGGGTTATTATCGGACGAGTATGTGGAGGGATTGTTAAGCCAACTTCTCCTTTATGGAAGTAACTGTTGCTGGGCATTAAAAATGAAGGAAAAGTTGAAGCAGTTCAGATGAACCATTTGCTAAGTATATTTGACATAATAGAAATAGAAAAGAATGGTAAATGTGGAGATGCACAGGAATAGTTTTAGGGTTAGAGTAAGGGAAACGATGGATGAGAGTGTTGAAGATGGTCCGGATGTGTGGAACGAATGGGAAAGAATAGCGTGATGAAAAGATTGTGCAATATGGAAGTGTCGGAAGGAGGAGGACTGGAAGACCCAGCAAGTGCTGGGTAGATAGGGGTGAATAGTGCAGCATGTGTAAAGTGATTCAACATCCTGCTGATGAGCCTTCTGCATTGGTGTGAGGATGTGAGATTTTTGCATATCAATACAGTAATGACTGATCTGTTGCTTTATCGATGTTGAGGATTTGTGTTCAGACTTAGGTCATTTAAAAGAAAAAAAAAAAAAACAGTTTGGTTTTTGAGCTGTTTTAATTAGCTTTAACAAATAATTTTGAGAGAGAAAAAACAATTAGACTTGAGAGCAATGTAGGCAGAAATGCCCATGAAGTCATTTCTTTTTTTTTTTTTTTTTTTTTTGTTTTTTTTTTTTTTAGTCAACAGGAAGGCCTTATCATTACAAAATTCAGACAAAGAGGGTGACATTGTTCTTGATAAAAATCAGGAAGACCACAAACATGGAGTGATAAAGGACACTTATGGCTCTGGGAGTCATTCAGAATAACTTGCCATTTCCTGCCATGATTCTGCGGTTTTATGAAAGACGTAAAATAGGGAAGCCCCTGACAGTCCTCAGCTCAGTTGTTGTTCCTCTTGTTAGAGACGAAATTTTCGTTCCCTTTCTCGGCCACAGTGTCATCCATCCATGCAAATTATTTTATTAGAATATTTAATTATCAAATACATCTATTGATAAAAGAAGACTTGTATATTTAAGGCGGGACTCGTTTATGAACAGATGACTAGATCAAGGAGAGACGTTGCTTAATATGAAATTGGTGTCATATCAAACTTTAAATTCTATGTCATTCACATTGTCACCACATTCATTAGCACTTATTGTAAACAAATTCGACGTCCTCCAGGCAGTTTGAAGAAGCACTCGCATGCATAGAAAACTTCTGTTAAAAGGGAACGCTAATTTTCTTTCACTCAAGAGATTAACAACGAGAATGAACTTGGCTGTGAGCATCCGGGTAAAGCAGCAGACATGATCAACGAGAAGCTTCCTATAATAAGCTAAGCATGTCCCCGATCCCTAGAGTGGCAAAATTGAAAAGTTGTTCTCCGTCTTCATGTCTTCATCCCTCGTAGCTCTGAAGATTTGGTGGTGTCTGGCGTTTGGCCTCCTCAGGGTCTGCAAGATTTTTTCTTCAGTGGAAGCCGATGGGAGTGTGGCAGTCTGTCCATAAGTGGGGGTTCTAAAGATAAGAAAAAAGGAAAATGATTAAACTGATTGAAGAGTGGAACAGCTTATAAATTCTAGGAAGACACAGTCTATTACTTTCTTTCCCCTAGAATTTGATCTTGAACTGAATATATTAAAACCACGAAACAAACGTAATTATATCTTATTGAAGCTATGTGAAGTAAAATCACAAAGAATCTGATTTGAAAAACAAATCTTATAAGTATATCCGGGCTGACACTTTTTTAATGAAGAGCTGCACTAAAAAGCTCATTGTGAAGACAAAAGCACATTCATTCAGCTGTGTTTTTAAGTGAGTGGCATTGAAAACCGGATATAATTCTAATTATAATCTGTGTGAAATAAAACTTAATGGTCATGTTAGTGATGCCAGCTTAGTCGAAAGATTTAATTTAGTGGGAAGAGAAGTCAAATGGATTATTAAAACGTTCATTTATGCTCGTTTAGAACAAGTTGTATATCCGTTTCGGCTCAAACAGGGATGTCGTCTTATTTTTTTTCAGAAATTGAAAATAATACTATCTTGCAACTAATGGGTTCTCTCCCGTTGTAAACAGAGGCTTTTAAAAGTGGAGGAATTTCTTTCCCTAATGATAGAAATATAAATATGACTAGACCCGTTGAGAGAATTTTTGCCAAACTTCCCTAAATACTCATGCATATTTTAGAAGTGGGATCGAGGGAAAAGTGTGAATGTATGCATACATACTGTATACAAACATCTCCCACGTGTAAGAAATGTTGCTATGCTGTAAATCTGGATAGTTGTTTCTTCATTTTACTACTAATACTATACTAATAATGAAAACAACAGTAGTTGTGAACCATTCTTATAATATCGAAAGCAATGCTTATAAAAAGAACAAAATAGTTTTGAACCATTTGTATAATATCGAAAGCAACGCTTAATACATAAGAGCCAAGAAAATATAAAATTGGATTCTCTTAGCCCTTATTCGTTCCTAGGACGCCTGCAACTCTGTTCCCTCAATGTCAGTTTTTGTCGAAGCACTCTTGGCGGCTCTCTCTCTCTCTCTCTCGTTCTCTCTCCTCTCTCTCTCTCTCTGGGAGAAAAAGATGTGAGCCCTCAGCTGCAGTCGTCACACAAATAGGATACTTACGCACTATTCCTGTCAATTCACGTGGCCTTGCGTGGTTACTATTCTTCCGTAGAGAACGTTCTCAGTGGTATGAAACAAATTTGGCTGAGCAGAGCCACAGTGGGAAACTGTCCCGTTGCCTTCTTCCATTGGTATCCCTGTATTAGAGGCAGCGAGTTAATATTGGCCATTTCATTCGGTGCACTCTCTCAGAGACAGATAGCAGAATTGGCCCACGCGAGACAGAACAAAAAACACGTGGTTAAGGCGGGGCGTGCGGTAAGGGTGGAGAAGGAGGAAAAGCAAGGAACAGGAAAGCATAAAGAGACTTCTGGAAGACATTCTGTTTCTGCTCTAGATTATAGCATTTGCTTATTGCGATATATATTCATCAATAAATTCATAGACTTAATAATACTTCTTGTGAACCTCTGGGCATTTGTATTCAGTGGCTACATACAGTGACTGTTCTCACCATAGATTCTGGTCTTTGATACAACGCAGAGTGGAGGATTCCTCAGGGAGTCTTACCTTCAGCTCTTGTGTCGTTTTCCTTCCTGAAGCAACACCTGTAGCAAAGTAAAGGCGCAGCTACGACAACCAACACTGCCACCACGACACCGATGATGATTAGTGTGCTTACAGTATCCCTGTTGCTGAAAACTTTCAGGTTGGACTGGAGATGGGCCTGTAGATGTTCCTGTAGGAGGAACTTGAGGTTTGTTTGTAGTTGTTCCTGTATACATTCCTGTAGTTAGTTCTCGAAGAAAAATTTTAGCATAAAACAGTTATCTTTTACTAATTTCATTTTATCGTCCTCCCTTAATTAACTCATTATGCAGCTCTCAGTGCTAAATGCTGCATTTTAACTTTTGAGGTAATCAAGTGAAAATAAAGTGATTGTTCTTATAAATGTCTCAAAGGAAAGGAAAGTAATACTTTATAAACAGTTGTCTTTACAGATATATTTTTGAAAAATACACTAACTATACACGCACACACACACATACACATACACACACAAACACACACACACACACACACACATATATATATATATATATATATATATATATATATATATATATATATATATATATATATATATATATATACATACATCCATACCCACCTTGTGGCTCTAAGGGCATCGGGAACACTTGAAGGTGTAGTTGGTGAGTCGCAATTATAGTCAAGTTGCGTACTTGTAGTTGAGTGCCACAATCATGAGGCCATATATTTCCATAAAAGATGGTCTGAGATATGAAAAAGAAAAATAAGTGTCATTTAGTGAAGATTTATGGGAAAGAATATAGTTGTCGGAAATGTTCTTTCATGGAAATATAGCGTTCTTCCTGATAATGAGAATATATCCTGACATATTTGTCTGCACATTTGAGCAAATTAGTAGGATTGGAAAATCGTCGCTTCTATGAACAATAATTAGGCAAATGTATTTTGATTTTAAGGTGACATTGAATGAATGGGAGAGAACTTATATGATTAGACGTTACTTACGTCTGTAGATATAGACAAAATCGACCAGTCTTCTTGACTGTTACTTCACAATGCTTATATTGCGTTGGATATTCAGAAATCAAAGAGAAACGACTGTAGGTATCAAATTTCTTCTTGTTCCAAAGGGCTATCCATACATGATTATGTTCCGGAAGGTTGATAGGTGATTCTTGATCAGGAGATATCACAGTCATATCATCTGGGGAAGAAAAAGCATTTTCAGTCATAATGAAAATAAGAATAAGAATCTATTCTAACACAAATAAATGCTCAAATGACGAATGTATTTTGATACACAGTCACTGATTTTTACTTGCCAATCAACCTTTCATCTGTACATTTCTGTGACTGAGTGATTGCATCTATCTGCTCCTTCTAAGGTTTGCAACTGGAGAATGAAAACTTTATCACTGCACTAAATGTCAAAGGTCCCTTATTGCCTCCGAAGTGTAAAGAAACTTACAGTTTGCTTTAACTCTCTTTACAGAAAGCTTTATGTTTGTGGCACAACGAACTAAATGGATTGAAAAAATATGGTGCTTAAAAATATTTTTCAAAGTCTTCATCATGAATTAATTTTTGTCCCATGTTTCCTCAGTATGAAATACAAAATCAAATCATTCTAGTATATCGTTACTTTAACTTTCACATCTTTGCCGCAGTATGAAATTATTACTTCGTTTAGTTTTGCTTTTTTTCCCAAACCTTAATAGAGCTTGAGTAGAGATCTAAAATATAATGAAAAACTTCCTTCAATAATACCAGAAAAATCTGCATAATAGCGTGGTTATGGAACCATTACCTACTACCTAGATTTCTTCATCACTTGGTGACACAATTGATGAAACGAATAATTTCTAAACCACTGAATTGTCTCAGTTGTTTCAATTTAATGGAATTCACAACAAATTGTAACTGGATCGAAAGTCATGTTAATTTCCATACAAACGAAAAGTGTGTAGCTAAACACTTCACAAGAGTTGCTTCTTAAAGACCAGTGCACTGATTGCATCTTGCACTGTACCGTTTGGCTTCCACGAGAAATATCTTATAAATTCACAAATCATTATGGCACTGTAGCATAACGTAATCCTCAGATTCATTAGCAGTTATATAGGATTTTTATGCAACCCTTTTCAGAACCTTATCAACAGTCATTCACTTCATCCTAAAATATGTTGGGTAACATGTACTTTCAAAAGTAAGTTGTTTCATTTTTCTCAAGTTCAACTTTGTTTTAATTCTCAAGGTTTCACAATTTTTTTTAATTTTGCCGAAATTTACCGAAACTCCAAAATTCAACAATAAAACACTTCCAATATAGCTCCAGGCTAGTAAGCAGATAATATTGCGTTAGGTTAGTTTCTTAAAATATTCAGTTGGAAGCCTCTTTTCCATTATATGTTATGACATGAGTTTTGGAAGTAATTGAGCAAAGTAAGTTCGTCCTTAAATATATCATGAATTATGTATTTACATTAATTATTGTTTAACAACAAATATATTGCACTGACATGAATACTAATAAAAGGTTAGTAAATTTAATTTCCGTGTTCTAAAGAGTATTAAAAAAAATGTAGCTGATCAAGAGAAGATTTAAAATTTTATTGAGAGTAATCTTGTTTCCTTCATACCAACTAACCTCTGAAAATTATCAGCGTGGAAAGAAAGAATCTGTATTGAATTGCTCACAAAGAAACATTACTTACAGTCGTTCAGGGGCAGACTGAGAACCTGCCACTTCACAGGATGCGAACTTGACACTTCCACTGTCGTCCTTTTAGCTCTACGTTTTCTTTTGGGATCCAGTACTCGTTCCAAACATAGCTACGTATCACCTTGGAAAAAAAGCAGAACATTTATAAGGAAAATAATGTGAGAAGTCTCATATCCATGGAGAAATTCGTTACTAGAAAAGGTAAAATAATAATTAAATATGTCGTTTGTGTGAACACCGACTTGATCCTGTGTTATCTATTCACAAATTCAGCCAAAGTGAATTTCTTCACTTTTGTGTTCATTAGCAAACTTCTCAGTCGATTCGCTGAACTTACGTCTTTGGTTATAAAGAGGACAGGATTCCACTGTGATGGAGTGTATGTGTAATGTAACTTTTCTGCGTGTATTTCTCTTCATAGACATAGAATCTGTAGTTGAGATATGCCCTGTTATGGTGCTCTTTCCGTCAAGATTGCAACCACAACGTTTTCCTCCTCTGGCAGAGGAAAGGTGGTGGAATTACCCTTGAAGTGGTCCTGGTTTCTGAAACAGCAATGAAAGAATAATAATAATAATAATAATAATAATAATAATAATAATAATAATAATAATAATAATAATAATAATAATAATAATTCTTGATTCTCTTGTAATAATAAGAATATAATATATAAAGGTAGAGACCCTCTCTCAAACAGTTTTGTTAAAGAGACTGGCAGCATCAGTGAAATCGATTTTATATGTGGTCTTTTCAATTTTTCTTATTATTTTCTTTTTACCAGGACTGATGTTTGCTAATAGCTGGCCGATTCATATTCTGCATAAGGGTATGACTCCTAAAAGTATTAGTAAATAAAAATGATAAAAAGATTGAAAAGACCATATATAAAATCAATTCCCTAATGCTTCCATTCTCTTTAACAAAACAAATAAGAATGATAATTGTTAGAAATTTCTATTAGAGATTTGAAAAAGGGCATTAAT
>NC_061098.1:284312-296812 GCF_015104395.2 Macrobrachium nipponense | reverse complement strand
TGTGTGTGTGTACCAAATAGAGTGCAAAGCTTCAGAAACAGGCTTCCCTCTGTCATAAAGTGAATTTTTAGAATGAACATTGGTAATATCCAATAATATTAGACTTTTTCTCTTACCTGAGTGGGCAGAAGACAAAGAAGCGAGAAAAAGGAGACGACAAATGAAGACAATAAACCTCCAATCCATAACTCAAAAGAAAATGCGTTTGCACAGCACTGGACACAAAGTTAAACTGACTATGGCGTGGCCTCTGAATTTCTTTCGATTTCAGTAGGTTTTTTATCTTTGAGAGTGACGTCAACTTTGGCAGGAAGTGTTCCCAGTTCAGATTAACAGAAATTCACTAAAGATCCTAATTTACATTTGCAGTTCTTGATGGAAAAACGAGGTCTCTTGCATGAGATATTTGTCAGTAGTATTTACCCTTATGGACACGATTTTAAAATGATTGATGGTATATAACGTTGTACCCAAGTTTTTTTATCTGCAGCCTTATCTCCTTGAAAACGAACGAACGAAGAGCAGGACTGGAGAGTTTCATAAAAGGATATCCTGACCAGATGAATCTGATAACTCTCTCGCCAGTGTCACTTGCTATGTATGAAGAATTTCAAGCACCACAAAAATTTAGTTAACATAAAAATGAACGTCAAATCGAAAATAATTCCCACATTCCCAGTTGGCAGTTTAAGAAGAGTTCCTTCCTAAGCGCAAGGCGTATCTTCGGATGAATGTGTGGAGGGATTGTAGCTAGGCATTACAAATGCAGGAAAAGTTGAAGCAGTTCAGATGAACTATTTATCAAGTATATTTGACTTAAAAAAAATAAAGAATGGGAAATGTGGAGATGCACAGGTGTAGTAAAAGGTAGAGCAAGAGAAATGAAGGATTAGAGTATTTGAAGACGGCCGGATGTGTGGAACGAATGGGAAAGAATCGCTTGACGAAAAGTATGTACAATATGGAAGTGTCAGAAGGAGGAGAACTGGAAGACCAGCAAGTGCTGGGTAGATAGGGGTGAATAGCGCAGTGTATGTAAAGTGATTAACATCTTGCTGATGAGCCCTCTGCATTGGTGTGAGGATGTGATATTTTTTACATAATACAGTAATGACTGCTCTGTTGCATTGCCGATGTTGAGGATGTCATTTGTACTCAGACTAGGTCATAAAATCAGTTTGGTTTTTGAGCTGGTTTTTAATTAACTTCAACAAATAATTTTTGAGAGAGAAAAAACAGTTAGCAATGTAGGCAGAAATGCCCATGAAGTCATTTCTTTGTGTCAACAGAAAGGCCTTATTATTATAAAATCAGACAAAGAGGGTGATTTTGTTCTTGATAAAAACAGTTACTTATAAAGCTAAGGACCATGTAGACATAGTACATAGAACTTAGTTAAAACCACTGCTTCGCAGTTGTATAAATCAGGGAAGACCACAGTCATGGTGGTAAAGGACACATCTGCTTCTGGGAGTCATTCAGAATAACCTGCCATGATTCTGTGGTTTTATGAAAGACGTAGAATAGGGAAGCCCCTGACAGTCCTCAGCTCAGACGTTGGTTCGTCTTGTTAGAGATGAAATTTTCGTTCCCTTTCTCGGCCACAGTGTCATCCATCCATGCAAATGATTTTATTAAAATATTTAATCATCAAAATATATCTATTTATAAAAGAAGACTTGTATATCTAAGGCTGGACTCGTAATGAACCGAGGACTAGATCAAGAGTCGTCATTCCTTAATTAGGAAATTGGTGTCATATCAAACTTTAAATTCTATGTCATTCACATTCTCTCCATATTCACTGGCTGTTATTCTAAACAAATTCGACGTCCTCCAGGCAGTGTGAAGAAGCACTCGCATGCGTAGAAAACTTCCTGTTCAAAGGCAACGCTAATTTTCTTTCACTCGAGAGATTAACGCCGAGAATGAACTTGTCAGTGAGCTTCCGAGCACAGCGGCAGACATAATCAACGAGAAGCTTCCTGTATTAAGAAATGAATGTCCCCGATACCTAGAATGGCAAAATTGAAAAGTTGCTCTCCGTCTTCATCCCTCGTAGCACTGAAGATTTGGTGGTGTCTGGCGTTTGGCCTCCTCAGGGTCTGCAAGATTCTTTCTTCAGTGGAATCCATGGAAGTGTGGCAGTCTGTCCATAACTGGAGGGTCTTGAAGATAAAGAAAAAGAGAAATGATTAAACTTGATAGAAGAGTAGAACAGCTTCTAATTCTAGGAAGACACAACCTATTACTTTCCACTTGAATTTGATCTTGAACTGAATATATTAAAACTACGAAAATAAGGTAATTATATCTATTAAACCTATATGAAGTGAAATCCACAAAGAATCTGATTTGAAAACAAATCTTATAAGTATATCTGGGCTGACGCTTTTTTTAATAAAGAGCTGCACTAAAAACCTCATTTTGAAGATCGAAGCACATTCAATTCATCAGGGCTTTATGTGAGTGGCATTGAAAAAGGATATGATTCTAATTATAGCCTATGTGAAATAAAACTATGTCCATATTAGTAATGCAAGCTTAATCGAAAGATTTCATTCAGTGGAAGAGAAGTCAAATGGATTATTAAAAGTTCATTTCTGGTCGTTTAGAACAAGTGTTTCCCATTCGAAGTGTCTCGCGGTCTTCCAAAACAGGATGTCGAATTCTTTTAGAAAACTGAAATAATGATTATCCTGCAAGTGTAAGTTCTTCTCACTTGTTGTATACAAAGGCTTTTAAAAATGAAGATTTCTTTCCCTGATGACCAAAATATAAATGACGACTAGACCCGTTGAGAGAATTCTGCCAAAATTCTTGAAATACTCATACATATTTTAGAAGTAGGAACAAGAAAATCTGGATAGTTGTTATTCATTATACTACTTCTACTATACTAATAATAAAAACAGCAGTAGTTGGAACGATTCGTATAATATCAGAAGCAACGCTTAATACATTAGAGCCAAGAAAATATATAATTGGATTCTCTTAGCCCTTATTCGTTCCTAGGACGCCTGCAATTCTGTTCCCTCAGTGTCAGTTTATGTCGAAGCATTCTTAGCTGAGTCTCATTTCCCTCTTTCTTTCTCCCTCTCTCTCTCTGGGAGAAAAAGATGTGAGCCTTCAGCTGCAGTCGTCACAAAACTCAAAAAGGATACTTACGCACTATTCCTGTCAATTCACGTGGCCTTGCGTGGTACTATTCTTCCGTAGAGAGTGTTCTCAGTGGTATGAAGCAAAATTTGGCAGGAGCAGAGCCAGGATGGGAAACTGTCCCGTGGTCTTCCTCCATTGGTATCCCTGCATTAAAGGAGGTGGGTTAATGTTTGCCATTTCATTCGGTGCAGTCTCTAAGACACAGATAGCAAAATTGGCCCACGCAAGACAGAACAAAGCCAGTGGTTAAGGGGGCGGGGGCTAGGCGTGGATAAGGTGGAAAAGCAAGGAAACAGGAAAGCATAAAGAGACTTTAGGAAGACTTCCTATTTCTGCTCTAGATTAGCATTTGCTTATTAAGATATTTATTTATCAATATATTTATAAGACTTAGTAATACTTCTTGTGAACTCTGGACACTTGTATTCAGCGGCTACATACAGTGACTGTTCTCACCATAGATTCCGGTCTTTGATACAACACAAAGGGAAGGATTCCTCAGGGAGTCTTACCTTCATCTCTTGTGTCGTTCTGCTTCCTGAAGCAACACCTGTAGCAAAGGAAAGACGCAGCTACGACAACCAACACTGCCACCACGACACCGATGATGATTAGTGTGCTTACAGGTATCCCTGTGGCTGAATCTTCAGGTTGGACTGGAGATGGGCCTGTAGATGTTCCTGTAGGAGGAACTTGAGGTTTGTTTGTAGTTGTTCCTGTATACATTCCTGTAGTTATGGCAGGAAGTTTGCTTGTTTCTGGAAGAAAAATTTTAGCATAAAACAGTTTTTATTCCTTTTACAAAATTTCATTTTATCGTCCTCCCTAATTAACTCATTATGCAGCTCTTCAGTGCTAAATGCTGCATTTTAACTTTTGAAGTAATCAAGTGAAAATAAAGTGATTGTTCTTATAAATGTATTCTCAAAGGAAAGGGAAGTAATAGTTTATAAACAGTTGTCTTTACAGATATATTTTTGAAAAAATTAGCACTAACTATACACGCACACACACACATACATACATACACACACACACACACACACACACACACACACACACACACACATATATATATATATATATATATATATATATATATATATAATACCATATATATATATATATATATATATATATATATATATATATATACACACATACATACATCCATACCCACCTTGTTGGCTCTAAGGGCATCGGGAACACTTGAAGGTGTAGTTGGTGAGTCGCAATTATCGTCAAGTCCGTACTTGTAGTTGAGTGCCACAATCATGAGGCCATATATTTCCATAAAAGATGGTCTGAGATATGAAAGGAAAAAATAAGTGTCATTTAGTGAAGATTTATGGAAAGAATATAGTTGTCGAAAATGTTCTTTCATGAAATATAGCGTTCTTGCTGATAATGAGAATATATCCTGACATTTGTATGTACAGGTGAGCAAATTAGTAGAATTGGAAAATCGTTGCTTCTATGAACAATAATTAGGCAAATGTATTTTGATTTTAAGGTGACATTGAGTGAATGGGAGAGAACTTATATGATTAGGAAGTTACTTACGTCTGTAGATAGACAAAATCGACCAATCTTCTTTGACTGTTACTTCACAGTGCTTATATTGCGTTGGATATTCAGAAATCAAAGAGAGACGAACTACAATATCAAAATTGTTTCTTGTTCCAAAGGGCTATCCATACATGATTATGTTCCAGAAGGTTGAGAGGCGATACTTGATCAGGAGATATCACAGTCATATCATCTGGGAAGAAAATCATTTTCAGTCATGATGAAAATAGGAATAAGAATCTATTCTAACACAAATAAATGCTCAAATGACGAATGTATTTTGATATACGGTCACTGATTTTTACTTGCCAATCAACCTTTCATCTGTATATTTTCTGTGACTGAGTGATTGCATCTATCTGCACCTTTTAAGGTTTGCAACTGGAGAATGAAAACTTTATCACTGCATTAAATGTCAAAGGTCCCTTCTTGCCTCAGAAGTGATCAAGGAACTTTATGGTAGCCTTTAACTCTCTTTAAAGGAAGCTTTATGTTTGTGGTACAACGAACTAAATGGTTTGAAAAAGGTGGTCCTTAAAGATTTCCCGAAGTCTTCCTCATGAATTAATTTTTGTCCCATGTTTGCTCAGTATGGAATACAAAATCAAATCATTCTAGTATATCGTTACTTCAACTTGCACATCTTTGCCAGCAGTGTGATTGTAATTATTACTTATTTTAGTTTTGCTTTGTTCTCAAAAACTTCCTTAACAGCACCAGGAAAAACCTGCGTAATAGCGTGGTTATGGAACCATTATCTACTACCTTGATTTCTTCATCACTTGGTGACACAATTGATAAACGAATAATTTCTGAACCACTGAATTTTCTCAGTTGTTTCAATTCGATGGAATTCACAACTTGTGTGACCAGATCGAAGTCATGTTAATTTTCATACAACGAAAAGTGTTTAGCTAAACACTTCACAAGTGTTGCTTCTTAACCAGTGCACTGATTGCATCTTGCACTGCAGCGTTTGGCTTCCACGAGAATATCGTACAAATGTACAAATCATAATGGCACTGTAGTGTATCGGTTGTAAATGTAATCATAACGTAATCCTCAGATTCATTATCAGTTATATAGATTTTTATGCAACTTATTTCAGAATTTTATTGACTAATATACGAAGTAGAGTCATTCACTTCTTCCTAAAAATATGTTAGATAACATGTACTTTCAAAAGTAAGTTGTTTCATTTTTTCTCAAGTCAACTTTGTTTTAATTCTCAATGTTTCACAAAATTCTGTGAAATTTTGCCGAAATGCGGATATTCAGAAGAGAAACACTTCCAATATAGCCCCAGGTCAGTAAGCAGATAATATTGCTTAGGTTAGTTTCTTAAAATATTCAGTTGGAAGCCTCTTTTCCATTATATGTTATGACATGAGTTTTGGAAGTAATTGATCAAAGTAAGTTCGTCCCTTAAATATATCATGAATTATGTATTTACATTAATTATTGTTTAACAACAAATATATTGCACTGCTATGAATAATAAAGAAGGTTAGTAAATTTAATTTCCGTATTATAAAGAGTATAAAAAATATAGCTGATCAAGAGAGATTTTAAAATTTTATTGAGGGTAATCTTGCTACTTCATACCAATTAACCTCTGACAATGATCAGCGTGGAAAGAAAGAATCTGTATTGAATTGCTCATAAAGAAACATTACTTACAGTCGTTCAGGGGCAGACTGAGAACCTGCCACTTCACAGGATGCGAACTTGACACTTCCACTTGTCGTCCTTTTAGCTCTCGGTTTTCTTTTGGGATCCAGTACTCGTTCCAGACATAGCTACGTATCACCTTGGAAAAAAAGCAGAACATTTATAAGGAAAATAATGTGAGAATCTCATATCCATGGAGAAATTCGTTACTAGAAAAGGTAAAATAATAATTAAATATGGAGTTGTGTGTGAAAATCGACTTGATCCTGTGTAATCTATTCACCCCAAGTGAAACTCTTCACTGTTGTGATCATTAGCAAACTTCTCAGTCAATTCGCTGAACTTACCTCTTTGGATATAAAGAGGAGAGGCTTCCACTGTGATGTAGTGTTTGCGTAATGTAACTTGCCTGTGAGTATTTCTCTTCCATGGACAGAGAATTTGTAGTTGAGATATGACCAGTTAGGTGTGCTTTCCGTCAAGATTGCAACCACAACGTTTTCCTCCTCTGGTAGAGGAAAGGTTGTGGAATTACCCATGAAGTGGTCCTGATTCTGAAGCTGCAATGAAATAATAATAATAATAATAATAATAATAATAATAATAATAATAATAATAATAATAATAATAATAATAATAATAATAATATGTTTTGTTAAAAATGACTGCTGCTTCAGCACTATTAATCTTATAAAGTGTCTTCTTTATCTTTCTGATGACGGTTTTCTCGTTGTTGCTTAGACTGGCGAGCAACGCACCAAAGGGCATGGTAAAACTCGGTTGAGTCATTTGATTTATATTGCTTATACAATTCTCTCTCTCTCTCTCTATCTCTCTCTCTCTCTCTCTCTCTCTCTCTCTCTAACGCGACGTTTCCTCCTGATCGACAGGACATTATCAAGCGATAGCTTTTGAGGGACTGAATTCCAGTGGTTGTTGTTGTTGTTGAAGATTAAGCTGGCTTTATGCCAGCACGAGCTCTTGCTCATAGAGCAGCCCGTAGGTCATTTGAATTTTTGGATGTGGAAAGGTGATTTTTAAGGATATGAGGTGAGCCTTTATTTATGATTCTATGGGTTATGCAAGTGAGATGGTATGATTTGAAAAGGAAAGGAAAGGTGAACAGGCAAGGTTACAAACCCCTTTAAACCCTAAGGTACCCATTAGTAGGAGATAAAGATCGATAGTAGCGAGTCCTGGCGAGCAGAGATAGCCAGTAAGGAAAACGAAAAATTTATCAGTCGTAGAAAAACGGAAAAAAAAGCTCATTAATCATAGGAGTTCAAGTACCATATTTCACTTAACGACAATAGAATAAAAAGTGCCGATCGTTAGTAATAGAGGTTCGGCGAGAGAAAAACGAATATTATAAGTTTTAGAGAAAGCAAAACAAAAGTAAACAACAGCTTAAGCGGTAGTTAGAGTGACAGTTGAAATATTCGGTCGTTAGACGTGAGGCGGCCGAAAAACGGAGGGGAAAGGAGGATTGTTTAGTAGAAGAAAAAGCAGTTAATGCTATAAACAGCACTTTTCTCGAAGGAGGTCATCTGGAACTGATCTCTAGGTCCAACAGAACGTGGACGAGCTCAGAGAACAGTTGATGATCGTTCTATTGCAGAGGTAATTACCTTTGAGGAGTTCTGAATCGAAATTTAGATTGGAGGAAATCATCTGGAGGGAGATCTCAAAGTTGCCGGGCTTCCTGGAAGATCTCTGTAAACAGTCGGTCGTTAAAAGTGTAATGCTTGTCGGATAGAGCTCGATGAACGAAGGCATTGAATTCGTCATAGGTCATCAGGAGCTTGTTTATCCCTTGTTCTCCTACGAAGCGGAATTCACTTCCAGAGGCGACAGATTTGAGTTCTTTCTTAGGTGTGAAATCCTCTGTTTGCGTTCCAGCTTCGGCATACAATACGGGAGCTTCTGTAGTTGTCTCGAACTGCATATCTTCAACTGGTTGTTCTGTCTGAGTTCCTGCTTCAACACGAGCAGGAGTCGACGTCGTCGGCGATGCGAAGGCTGGGGGAGTAACCTGAGGGGTTGGGGGAATTGACTGAGGGGTTGAGGGAATAACCTTAGGGGTCGGGGGGTGGAGGGTTTGGGGAATGGAGGTGGAATTGGAGGTTGGAGGGAGAAAGGGATGAGGGGTTTGGGATATAATGACGAGGTTTGGGGTGTTCTGCAGGGGAAGGTTGAAGAGCTTGTGGTGGAGGTGGTCGATTAGTTCTTGGATCGAGGTTCACATGGTGGTCGTCTTGAGGGCGATGGTTGTCGTTCTCGAGGTCTTGCTGGCGGTGGGGAAATGCCCTTCATCCTCCAGATTTTTTCCAGTCTGACAGGGCACCCCTTGAACCATGCATGATGAGACTGATGGCAGTTTGGGCATCGGGCAACGGTGTGGCCTTTTGCTTTGAATTTGTTGAGGCAAACGTCGGTCTCATGCTTCTGGCTGCAGATTCCACAGACATGCTGGGCCGTGCACTCTCTCCTGTGATGCCCAAACCTCTGGCACTTGAAACACCTGAGAGGTTCGGGGATAAAGGCTTCGGTCTTGTAGTTTCCGAGGATCCAAGGCTGATGAAGTCTGGAATTTTGCCTCTAAACGTAGCTTCGACTTTTTGGGTTTCTTCTTCAGTTCCATCTCTGTTCTTCACTTTGCAACGTGAAGCAGTCAATACGCCTGGTACTTCAAGAATCCGTTCGATAGTCACATATTTAGGGACTTTGCAAATCATTGCTTTCGATATCTTCTCAGCTGGGTCCAAAAGGAGGCATAGAGGATAGGTCTTCAGGAGGTCTGCTGACTGTTTGTCCTTCGGGGTAATAATAAATTCCCCTTTCAGATTCGGTCGGGCTTGGAGTTGTGCTTTAGGGTATTTTTTCTCGAGTGCTAGGACGGCCGCATACGATGTCTGGTGTTGCTGAGGTGCTGTTTTTGAATCTAGGGAGTGCCTGAGTCGTCATGGTAGGTGCTGGAGGCGTCGAAAGTTCAGGAAGGTCGATGCCAGTATTGAGGGCTTTTTTCCGTTTTTTCTGGACTTTCTGGAAGCCCTGATCGTCGAGGGTGGGCGGGTCGCCCTGCTGGGAGCCAGGAGAGGACGGCCGCTTTTCTGCCATCGTCCTGAGTCGACAAAACGAGCTGCTCAGATTATGTGATTCCAGTGGCGAGTCCATCTCCTTTTATCGTGGTGTTGCGAGCTCTTGAGTACTGTCAGAGCACGGACGGGTTTTCATTGGTTCCCGGGAAGGTGACTCATACGGCGGGCGTTGACGAGTCTTGCAGACCTTCTAGGTGGGGGTATCACCGGGAGCCTCTTGATTGGCTTCTACCTGAGTGACGTCACCCCTGGTATTATTCTCATGTCCGGTGTTCGTTTCATGCTCGCTGGTACTTTCGTTAGGGGGGAGGGGGGGTGTGGTCCTCCTCACTCACGTCAGTATCAGGAACGCTTCTTGGGTTGGGGGGTATTAAGGGGAGGCTTTTCTTCGAGGATGAGCAGCGCTTCTAGGAGACGCAGACGTCGTGGGTCAGGTGCTCTCCCGATGATCCTTAATATTCCTGACGATGTCGTCTCTCGTGATGTTTCTGTGGTGTAACTACAAGGGCGTGCTGCCTAATGGCACCCTCCTGGCGTAGCAGGAAATCCTCTTTGACAGGCGCATCGTCGTCATGCCGATGTAAATCCCAGGGCGATCCTTGGGAGGGGCAAAAACATATCGGTATGACGACGTTGGACTGCTTCAGGGGGTCTCCTACCGGTGGGGAGGGGTTGCTCTTTATCAGGAGGTCTTTCGTACGCCGATTCTTGTAGTAAATAATGAGGGACACTCTCTTTCCTTCCTCCATGGGGCGGACGTGTTCCTCTATTATTTCTTCATGGCTGCTTCTTCCTCCTTGTATTGGTGGTGCATGAAGGCTTTATAGTAAAGTTTGATATCCTCCGGGGGCGGAATGTTCCTTCTCTCTTCCTCCGTCATGTACCACTTGTCAAGGGCGGCTCGAGTTTCTCGGTTTACGAGTTTGTTCGAGTGCCCATTGGTTAATTAGCATCTGGGATGCTCGGCGGTCGAGTCGAGGTGTGTGCCTGCCACGTCGACCAGTGCGAGAGGGCCCTCCTGACGAAGGCCCTGATGGTGGTGGTCTTGAACCGCGCAGGACAATCGCTATCACCATTCAGACAAAGTCCGAGGTTCGTAGCTTTGGTGTAAACTGTAGTCGCCAACTTCTGATTCGTCTTCGTGACAAGGACATCGAGGAAGGGGAGCCGATCGTTGCTTGCTGTACTCGACAGTGAAGTTGAGTGCGCTGTGCTGCAGGAACTGCTGCCGAAGGGCTTCTACCTCATCCTCGCAGTTGGCTTGCACGAAGATGTCATCGATGTAGCGTCCGTACGTGCGGGGACATCTGTGTTGCGAGAAGACCCTTTCTTCCACTTCTACCCATGTAGAAGTTAGCGAAGAGGACTCCTAAGGGGGACCCCATCGCTACGCCGTCCTTTTGGCGGTACATGTGTCCTCGGTGGTGTGAAAGGGGCTCTCTTCGTACAGATATCCAGCAGGGTTCTTAAGGAGTCTTCTGGGATGTTTGTACTCATATCGGGATTCCTATATACCCGCTCCATGATGATCCCTATCGTCTCGTCGATTGGGACGTTGGTGAATGAGGGACTCAACGTCTAAGGACGCCATGGTTCCCGCACCGGGGGAGTCGCGGATCTTCTCCAAAAATTCCACCGATGAGGTGAGGCAGTACCTGGAGGGGATATAGGGGGTCAGAATTTTATTAAGGCGTTTGCCAGAGCGTAAGTCGGGGGGCGGGCGTTTGGCTGATGATCGGGCGTAGGGGGTTGCCTTCCTTGTGGGTGTTTACGTTCCCGTATAGGTAGCCGAGGCTGTAGTCACCTTGGATGGGCGGGAGGTGTGTGGCATTCGTAGCTGGCATTCACGGCTGCGATGACCCGGTTGGCGTCGCATTTGATGTCTTCCGTCGGGTATAATACCCAGGGAGGTGAAGGAGACGTCAGTTCTTCAAACAGGAACTTTATTAATTAAAACATACACGGGAGACAATACCAAAGCTCGAGTCACAGAGACAACAAGGCTACGACGGGAACAAGCAATAAGGATTGTTATCTCTCAAGACACCAAGGTTACGAGGAAACAAGCAATAAGGATTGTTATCTGTTATTCCCCCGCCGTCCTTTTTTGTTTTACTTCGTTAAACAAACAGATCTATACAGAAGTTTACTGATTATAATAAAATGGATAGAATATTGTAATAATATAAAATTGTTATCAAGCTAAAAAACTAAACGTACATTGTAATATGAATACAAACAATAGCATTTCATAATAAAAGAACTATAACAGTCTACATCACGTACAACATTCCTTTGCATAAATATCTAAGAATTGCAAAATAAATTACACATATATTTAAAACCTGTTTCCCTTCTCTTTTAATTTTTAACATTTTCTAGCCTGAACTCATCGTGACATTATTGACTCGGCCAATAAGTGAGGTTATGAGTTGATACCGATTCCGAGCTTACAATCTCTCTCGAACTTAAATATTTGTAATTAGAATCGACAATCTCCTTTGAACTCAGGTATTTGTAATTAGAATCGATATCATTCTAATTACAAATACTTGGGCTCGACAGAGATTCGTAAGCTCGGAATCGGTATCAACTCATAACCTCACTTGTTGGCCGAGTCGATAATGTCACTGCAGTCCTGATTTCTCCTCTGTTTGTCCGTTGGTTCGAATCCACGTGAGGATGCAATTAATATCAACTAAAAAAATTCCCCTTCGGTTACATGGAGATATGGCAAGAGATTTAAGAGGGCTGTACAAAATTAGAAAAAGGCGCAACAAGTATTGAGCATAGCTCAAAACATTTTGACTCAGCGGGAGAATGGATACAGAAATTGAAAAATTGCAAATGGGTAAATGGAATAATGTCTCACCCGACCATTTACATAAATGGATGCATTTCACAATGCTTCTATACAACGTCCCAGACGCAATCGTAGAAAGTTTTGATGAAAAGATTGAACCTATATCAAACAGAGGAACTAATTTATGCCAAAATTCA
>NC_061098.1:277115-283812 GCF_015104395.2 Macrobrachium nipponense | reverse complement strand
TGGATTGGTACTTACAGTCAGGGTAAAAACTCTGGCTTAGACCAGCTGAACCACAAGGGTCAAGTGCCTCCTATGGGAAATAAGAAATTATTAATAATAATATATATATGTATATATGTGTGTATATGTTAAATAATAGGAGAGAAGTCCTAACTGGAATGCATAACCTACCTTCAAATAGTCAGTCCCTTTGAGTGTCATCTCTGAAGCTGGGCTGAAAAATCAATTGTTAAAACTCTAGGCGAATTCAAAACTCCGCTATTACAAAAATATAATCTTTATTTCCCAAATAGCTAACATGACAATGAAATAAAATGAATCAAAGAAAATCCCAAAGAAACTCATCAAATCACTATTACTCCCCCCTCCCCTTTATCTACTTCTGTCCGACTACTCATTAGTCTTTATCAATAACCGTCAGCACAATCTAGAGAATCCATTTTTTAAATGGTGACTTCAGATCCATCTGAAAATGAGAATATAATTGCCAAACAATGAAATGTTAAAGTGTTGCACGTTAAAGTTTGTCAATGAAATTGAGTGTTGCACCACAATCCCCTTTCTCTAAAACTGAACTCGTCACTACTTTAAAGGTATAACTTTCAAAGTCTTTCACTTTACCTTTTTCCAATGGATCTTAGCTCCTTCCTCTACGGCATGTTTCCACACACAATCAGTATCAGGTAATGTCTGCATAATCGCCTGACTAGGGTTTTTTTATTCCATCTGTTTCGTCTTACAAATGTACATATCATGCTACTGAACACACGAACGTATCATGCTAGTCTATTCTGTGCATTTCCATTTTCCCAGTACAAGTTTTATCTAACGTACGTACTCGATGACCTGAAGTAACCTCTCCTTGTGGTTTATCTCATATCTCATGAATGCACACACACACACACACACACACACACACACATATGTATATATAATATTATATATATATATATATATATATATATCTATATATATATATATATATATACACCAGATGAAGAGGCAAATCAGCACAATACATTGGGTTGCTTTATTTTTGTTGCCAACGTTTCAAGACTATGGTCTCATTTTCAAGGCTATGAAAAACAAAAATACATAAATTACAAAACTTGCCAGCAAAGATTAACATAAATTGTATACTTGTACACTTTCTGTTCGGCAACGAACAGACTTACGTTGGAGGCACCCGCCGACTGCTCAAAGTACGATGTGACTCACACATAGGCAGTTACCGCACAGGGATGAAGCTTTCTAGTCCAGAGCTTTCAATATAAGAAACCATGCACAAATATTCAAATGCTGAATCAACTACGATGATATTAAGATAATTTAATGCAGCCCTAATGAAAACCAATTCCCTATACACGAGTCGTTGGCCATTAAGCATCTTGTTCCTACATTTAAAATAACAACACTACAGCAGTTCCATTATACATCGCTTAGACCGCCCACTCTTATCTTCTTTCCTGGTTATCTCGACTCCTTCTCGCTCTGGCAGGCCTTTCAGCAACTGAATCTCCGGTTGGAAGGTTTGTTTTATTTATATATATATATATATATATATATATATATATATATATATATAGATATATATATATATCTATATATATATATATATATATATATATATTTATTTTTTTTTTTGTTTTTTTTTTTTAACAATTTCTTACTTAGTGTTCAATACATTGTGTGTTTTTAGTTATTTTTATTTTTATTTTATTTCTATTTATATATTTTTCTCGTGCTTATTTGTATGTGACAATTTATGTTACTCTTGCTGAACAAGTTTGTAATTTATGTATTTTTGGTTTTTAATAGCCTTGAAGATGAGACTGTAGCCTTGAAACGTTTGGCAACAATAAAGCAACACAATGATTGAGCTGTTTTGCCGCTTCACCTCTTACATGATGGCAAACTAGCCTCGACCTCTTATTGGATGATATATATATATATATATATATATATATTATATATATATATATATATATATATATATATATATATATATATGTATGTATATAATATATGTGTGTGTGTGTGTGGTGTGTGTGTACCAAATAGAGCGCAAAGCTTCAGAAACAGGTTTCCCTCTGTCATAAAGTGAATTTTTAGAATGAACATTGGTAATATCCAATAATATTAGACTTTTCTCTTACCTGAGTGGCAGAAGACAAAGAAGCGAGAAAAAGGAGACGGGAAATGAAGAAAATAAACCTCCAATCCATAACTCAAAAGAAAATGCGTTTGTACAGCACTGGACACAAAGAGAAACTGACTAATGAGTGGCCCCTGAATTTCTTTCGATTTCAGGTTATTTTTATCTTTGAGTGTGACGTCAACTTTGGCAGGAAGTGTTCCTAGTTCAGATTCACAGAATTTCACTAAAGATCCTTATTTACATTTGCAGTTCATGATGAAAACGAAGTCTCTTACATGAGATATATGTCAGTAGTATTTGCCCATATGGACACGATTTTAAAAATGATTGATGGTATATAAGGTTGTACCCAAAGTTTTTTCATCTGCAGCCTTATCTCCTTGAAAACGAACGAACGAAGAGCAGGACTGGAGAGTTTCATAAAAGGATTTCCTGACCAGATGGATCTGATAACTCTCTCGCCAGTGTCACTTGCTGCGTATGAAGAATTTCAAGCACCACAAAAATTTAGTTAACATAAAAATGAACCTCAAATCGAAAATAATTCCCACATTTCAAGTTGGCAGTTTAAGTAAAGTTCCTTCCTAAGGATTGTTAAGCCAACTTCTTTATGGAAGCGAATTCTAGCTGGGCATTACAAGTGAAGGAAAAGTTGAAGCAGTTCAGATGAATTATTTATCAAGTATATTTGACTTAAAAGAAATAAAGAACGGGAAATGTGGAGATGCACAGGAGTAGTATAACGGTTAGAGTAAGAGAAATGAAGGATCAGAGTGTTTGAAGATGGTCCGGATTTGTAGAACGAATGGGAAAAAATAACTGACGAAAAGAGTGTGCAATATGGAAGCGTCAGAAGGAGGACGACTGAAAGACCCAGCAAGTGCTGGGTAGATAGGGGTGAATAGAGCAGTATGTATAAAGTGATTTAACATCCTGCCGATGAGCCTTCTGCATTGGTGTGAGGATGTGAGATTTCTGCATATCAATACAGAAATGACTGCTCTGTTGCATTGTCGATGTTGAGGATTTGTGTTCAGACCAGGTCATTAAAAAAAGTTTGGTTTTGAGGTGGTTTTCATTAACTTTAACAAATAATTGAGAGAGAAAAACAATTAGACTTGAGAGCAGTGAAGGCAGAAAAAAAAAAAAAAACAAAGTGCCCCATGAAGTCATTTTTTTTTTGTGTCAACGGGAAGGCCTTATCATTGCAAAATCGGACAAAGAGGGTGACATTGTTCTTGATAAAAACAGTTACTTATGAAGCTAAGGACATAGTACAAAGAACTTAGTTAAAACACACTGTCCAACGAACGAGAGAACTCGAAAACCACTGCTTGGCAGTTGTATAAATCAGGGAAGACCACAAACGTGGAGTGATAAAGGACACATCTGCCTCTGGGAGTCATTCAGAATAACCTGCCATTTCCTGCCATGATTCTGTGGTTTTATGAAAGAGGTAAAATATGGAAACCTCTGACAGTTCCTCAAGATCAGACGTTGGTTCCTCTTGTTTGAGACGAAATTTTCGTTCCCTTTCTCGGCCACAGTGTCATCCATCCATACAAATGATTTTATTAAAATATTTAATCATCAAAATATATCTATAGATAAAAGAAGATTTGTATATCTAAGGCGGGATACGTTATGAACAGAGAACTAGATCAAGGAGACGTCGTTGCTTAATTAGGAAATTAGTGTCATATCAAGCTTTAAATTTTAGGTCATTCACATTGTCTCCACATTCACTGGCTGTTATTGTAAAGAAATTCGACGTCCTCCAGGCAGTGTGAAGAAGCACTCGCATGCACAGAAAACTTCCTGTTAAAAGGCAACGGTAATTTTCTTTCACTTTAGAGATTACCGCCGAAAATGAACATTGCAGTGAGCTTCCGAGCACAGCGGCAGACATAATAAACGAGAAGCTATCTATAATAAGAAAAAAATGTCCCCGATCCCTAGAATGGCAAAATTGAAAAGTTGCTCTTCGTCTTCATCCCTCGTAGCTCTGAAGATTTGGTGGTGTCTGGTGTTTTGCCTCCTCAGGGTCTGCAAGATTCTTTCTTCAGAGGAAGCCGATGGAAGTGTGGCAGTCTGTCCATAAGTGGAGGGTCTTGAAGATAAAGAAAAGGGGAAATGATTAAACTTGATAGAAGAGTGGAACAGCTTCTAATTCTAGGAAGACACAACCTATTACTTTCCCCTTGGATGTGATCTTGAACTGAATACATTAAAACCACGAAACAGAGGTAATTATATCTTATTGAAGCTATATGACATGGAATCATCAAGAACCTGATTTTAAAACAAATCTTATCTTTATATCTGGGCTGAAGCTTCCTTAAGAGCTGCACTGAAAAGTTCATTTTGAAGACCAAAGCACATTCAATTCAGCAATGATTTACAGTGAGTGGCATTGAAAAACGATATGATTATAATTATAATCTGGTCATGTTAGTAATGCAAGCTTAATCGAAAGATTTCATTCAGTGGAAGAGAAGTCAAATGGATTATTAAAAGTTCATTTCTGGTCGTTTAGAACAAGTAGTTTCTCTTTCGAAGTGTCTCGCGGCTCAAACAGGATGACGTCTTTTTTTTAGAAAACTGAAAATAATGATTATCATGCAAACTGATGGGTCTTCTCTCTCGTTGAATACAAAGGCTTTTAAAATGAGGATTTCTTTCCATGATGACTGAAGTATAAATGACGACTAGACCCGTTGAAAGAACTCTCCCAAACTTCCCAAATACTCATGCATATTTTAGAAGTAGGAAAAAGAAAAAGTATGAATGTATACATGCATTGTTTACAGATTTATGAGACATTGTGTACTTAATGCAAAGTGAATTCATACCCATTATTTTCAATAGACTAACAATAAAAAAAGAATATCAAAAGGTAAGTGAATGATAATACGTCAATGCAAAGTTTAAATATTATTATGTAAAATAATTATTTACAGCAAATTACATACAAACAAACAATACTTAAGACAAGAAAACAAAAGCAATTGGACAGCCACGTATCAGGAAAGTAAATTATTATGTATATTGGAGAATAAGAACAAAATACAATTTGTTACTCAACCCTTACAATACAAAACTTATACTTACGAATGTGGACTTATCAAATAAGGTTAGGACTGCTTCCCTGCCGGATACCAGGTCCTGGTTAGCTGAGTGGAGACTGACGATATAGGTGAAACAGTAGTCGAAGAACTATTTGTTGGGTGGAGAGATAGAATCAAGGCAAGGAGTTTAAAGACAGGAACAACTAGAATCAAGGCAACGAGCTCAAAGACAGCGACAACTACTTCGAAAGGACAATAGAAAATGGTATACAGAGGGGAAACAATGAGACAAAATATAACATGAAACAAAAAAATATACAATAAAATGTTTGGAAGGTGTAGGCCAGCATATACATACATGTACACAAACACGCTCCCTCAGTAAGAAAATGTTTGTAACCTATAAATCTGGATAGTTGTTCTTCATTATAACTACTAATACTATACTAATAATGAAAACAACAGAAGTTGTGAACCATTCGTATAATATCGAAAGCAACGCTTAATACATAAGAGCCAAGAAAATATATAATTGCCTTCTCTCAGCCCTTATTCGTTCTTAGGACGCCTGCAGTTCTGTTCCCTCAATGTCAGTTTATGTCGAAGCATTCTTGGTGGCTCTCTCTCGCCTCTCTCTCTCTCTATCTCTCATCTCTCTCTCTCTCTCTCTCTCTCTCCTCTCCCTCTCTCTCTCTAGGGAAAAAAAGATGTGAGCCTTCAGCTACAGTCGTCACAAAACACAAAAAAAGGATACTTACACATATTCCTGTCAATTCACGTGGCCTTGCGTGGTACTATTCTTCCGTAGAGAGCGTTCTCAGTGGTATGAAGCAAATTTGGCTGAGCAGAGCCAGGGTGGAAAACTGTCCCGTGGCCTCCTTCCATTGGTTATCCCTGCATTAGAGGAGGTCGGTTAATGTTTGCCATTTCATTCGGTGAAGTCTCTAAGACACAGATAGCAGAATTGGCCCACATGAGACAGAACAAAGCCAGTGGTTAAGGGGGCGGGGGCTCAGGGGTGAAGATGGTGGGAAAAGCAAGGAAAGAGGAAAGCATAAAGAGAACTTTCTTTGGGGAAAAAACACATTCCTTATTTATGCTCTAGATTGAGCATTTGCCTATTAAGACATTTTTATTTATCAATCAAATATTATTAACGAACTTAGTAACTTAACTTATTGTGAACTCTGGGGCATTTGTATTCAGTGGCTACATACAGTGACTGTTCTCACCATAGATTCCAGTCTTTGATACAACACAGAGGGAAGGATTCCTCTGGGAGTCTGACCTTCATCTCTTGTGTCGTTTTGCTTCCTGAGAACACTGTAGCAAAGGAAAGACGCAGCTACGACAACCAACACTGCCACCACGACACCGATGATGGTTGTGTGCTTACAGGTATGCCTGTAGGTGAAATCTTCGGGTTTGACTGGAGATGAGCCTGTAGATGTTCCTGTAGGAGGAACTTGAG
>NC_061098.1:262115-274615 GCF_015104395.2 Macrobrachium nipponense | reverse complement strand
TCTATATTATATATATATATATATATTTATGTTATATATGTTAATATCTTTATTTATTATATGTATACTGTATCTATTGTATATATTATATATATCTATAATAATATATATATATATCTATATATATATATCTAAATAATATATAAGACATATATATATATATATAGTAATCATATACTATATATTATATATATGTATATATCACATTACATATATATATATATATAGTAATATATATATATATATATACATATATATATACATTATATGTATATATAGTATATATATCTATAATATTACTATATATATATATAATATATATGTACATATACAATATTATACATATATATATATATATATATATAATATAATATGGTATATAATATATATACATGATATGTATATATATATATGTATATATCTTAATAATATATATGTATATATATATATATATATGATATATATATTTATATGTATATGTATTATATATAATATTATATATGGTATATATATATATATATTTATATATATTGTATATATAATTTATATATATGTCTAGATATAATATGCTATATATTATATATATATATATATATATATATATCATATATATATATATATATATATATATATATATAGGAAGACATATAAAGCAGGTATCTTTAAGACCAAAATGCCAAAATTCTACACAAAAGTGATTCCAAAATAGCTCCAGGCCAGTAAGCAGATAGTATTGCTTATGTTTAGTGTCTTAAAACTTCATTTTGAAAACCTTTTGTTTTTCATTATATGTTTGACACGAACTTCGGAAGTCATTTCAGTAAAGTTAAAAAGTCAAGTCTATTTAGTTTGACCAGATCACTGAGCTGATTAACAGCTCTCCTAGGGCTGGCCAGAAGGATTAGATTTCTTTACGTGGCTATGAACCAATTGATTCCTTAGCTATGGACCTACAGTTTATTGTGGGATCTGAACCACGTTATATCAAGAAATGAATTTCTAATCACCATAAATAAATTCCTCTGATTCCGCACTGGTGGCCGTGGGTAGCAAACTCAGGCTACCAGATTGGTAGTCAAGTACAGAACTCACTCGTCCAGTGAAGAGCTAATTCAGTTCAGATTGCATCATTTATTGTCTATTTACATTGATTTTCGCCTAACAACATCGGGTAGACATTGCTTTGATATGAATAATAAGAGAGGTTAGTAAATTTAATTGATCAAGAAAATTTATTTAGGTTAAGCTTGTTTCTTACCAATTAATCTCTGAAAATTATTAGCGTGTAATAAAAGGGCCTCTATTGAATTGCTCACAAAGAAACATTACTTACAGTCGTTCAGGGGCAGACTGAGAACCTGCCACTTCACAGGATGTGTACTTGACATTTCCACTTGTCTTCCTTTGAGTTCTTGGTATTCTGTTTGGATCTCAACATTTGCTTGATATGGGGTCCTTATATCCTTGAGAAAAAAGAGGGAAGGATTTTTATATGGAAAAGAATGTGCAATATTTCAGATGGATGGATAAATTCGTTACAATAAAAGGCACAACAGCTATTACATGTGTACTTTGTTGTATTACAGTCGACTCGTCGTGTAATCTATCCACTATTCACCCTCAGTGAATTACTCCACTTTAGTGATTATTAACAAACTTTGTCTGTCATTTCGATGAACTCACCTCCTTGGATATAAAGAGGAGAGGCTTCCACTGTGATGGGGGTTTGTGTAATATTCCTTCTTTGTGTATATTTCTCTTCCATGGACAAAGAGTCTGTAGAGAAGAGATTCCTCTCTAGATGTTCTTTCTGGCAAGAAAGCAACACAACGTTTTCTTCCTCTGGCAGAGGAAAGGTCGTGGAAGCACCCCTTGATAATGTCCTGCTTTTTAAAACTGCAAAAAAATAAATATAATAAAATAATAATAATAATGATTATATAGTTAGAAATTTCAATAAGAGATTTCCTCTGGGCATTAGGGTATTTCAAAGAGTTACTCACAAACCCTGTGTCACTGAAGATTTTGTAAGCAAACAAACAGTTGCTTGGCTATTACAATAAATAAAACGATTAAGGATTAAGCTGCAGAACTCATAAACTGATTTTGGTGAAATTTGAGGTTTTCTCTTCAACTGGTAACCCGTTTGTGGATGTCACTCAAGACCTGTTGTCTTTTCTGTAGCGATGTATCATCACGCCCTGATCTGAATTCAGTGGTACTTGGTTCATCTGGAGATGACCTTTCAAATGATGTCTTCATAAAAAAATTAGTCACGATCATTTCATTCATTCGCCAGTTATTCCTAATTAATTTGATAGAATAGTGTTAAGAGACAGACAGAAACTCTTCTTAGACTAACTGAACTGTGGGAAATAGTAAATAGTCGAACAATCCATCTCCATCTTTTCTATCTTAGCTTACGAAGTGTCGGTCGTTCCATGTGGGAATCAGTCATCAACAACCTCGAGATTGTTTAGTTTGAACTGTTTGGTAACTATCTTTTCTACTACTGCAAATCTGTGGAACTTCCTGTATGCTTCAGATTTGCTTGTTCTGTAAAATCTCCCTTTGTATAAAGGTGGGTAGACAGCTTCATACTGAGTAAATCCCTGTTTATTATAATTTCATGCTTTTTATTTGATGCCGGAGCTAGTAAAGCGGAAGGTTTGTCAGTCATAGCTATTTTTGCACCGGAAACAGGAAGCTAGATATTCAGCTGTCATGTTCTTTGAGGGATCCAATACTGGTTCACAATTTATGTATATATATATATATATATATATATATATATATATATATATATATATCATATATATATATATATATATATATATATATATATATATATAACTCAGTTTCTATCTATTTGTTTGTCTGTTCGTTCTGCACGCCCAGACCATGAAAGCTAGGGCTACCAAATTTTTACCATAGACTCCCCTCCCCCCCAAGGAAGATTTAGTCAAAATCCGAAATTGGTGAGCCAGCCGTTTCTAAGGGGGTAATAGCCCTTTTTTTTCCATACCCCTCATTCTTTATAAATTTCGGAGTTTACCTCCATGTAGAAGTGTTTCTATAGGTACAAACAGGCTCCCCACAATATGGGGGCCATATACACCGTTAGTAGTAAGGGGGCAACCCTCCCTGGGAATGGGGTCTAAGGGGTTCCCAAAATATTTGGGGACAGGAGGCCTACACCCTTTTGACTTACCTACCAGGGTAGAAGGGGGTTATAGCCTACATACCCCAACCTTGATAGCAGCGGGGGGTGTGAAATCCACCCCTCTTTGGGAATTAGGGCCCAAAGGGTCAAAGATGGGCGTACTGCATTCAAATTTGGTATCATGAGTAAACATAAATGATTACAAACGCATTTATATCAGTATCAGAGAGTAACTATAGGCTGAGATGTTATCAAGGGGATGTTTTAAGGGAAACCCTTCCGATGAAATCTTTCCACTATCCAACCAGTTGCAACATGTATGCGCCTGCCGTCGGCCGGCGGTGCCTGACTGAGCCTGTCAGTGATGCAGTTGCATGGCTGTGGAGAGATGTAAGTCAAGGTCCTTTAGAACTGAATGTGCATTCAATAATACATCCGAAGGACGTGTACAGCTGATAATATTTATATATATATATATATATATATATATATATATATATATATATATATATATATATATATATATATATATTAGGAATGAACCAATACCAGATGTTTTTATTTAGGAGGATATATATTGTTACTAAAATCATTCTTGTTCTCTGATTATTGGATATTAAAGGTTCAAAAGTTGAAAGGTCATATAATAGGGTTATATAAACAATTTCAAAGGTACAAATTTCATTGAGAAAGAACATTAAGTATAACTATTTAGTATTTTAATCCCTTTATTGCTGGATACAGTCTGGCTTATAGTATGCCTACCATTAGAAGGCTTCTAACAATTTAGGTACGTAGTGCATACTCGAATTCCATGGGGTGACCGAGCAATCTGAAAGTTACTAGTATATACTTTTATTCTGAGTTTTAATTTATATATTTGGCTAGACAAAACAGTTAACAGACTCGTTAATTTAGATTATGAAAGGTTCTGGTAATGGAGGGGTTAATCCTTTGCCTCATTACAATAATAACATTGTTTTTATTAAGTATCCTAAGAAAAATGAGATACCGGTACACAAATAAAAATAAGATTACGAAAGAACCAGAGTTCGTTTCTCAGTGTAGATCAACAAAATGTTCAACTCAAAAAAAAGCACAAATCCCTTTACAAGTTCCAACTCATACTGGATTTGGATCATCTGAACTAAGTTAAATTACAATTTTATTAAAGATAATATTCAATATTATTTTCCTGGATATGAGAAGTGGTTACAGAAATTAATAGTATCCCATCCTAGAAGGATTTTAAATTCCTATACTAATGACAAAAGTATCGGCGCTGGTATTGGTCAGAAATTTACCGATACCGATACCACAAAAACTAGAAGACACCAACGATACCGATACTTGGGTACACCCCTAATACTCTAATGCAATGTTACAAAGATGAGCCTCTTTTATTTATAAAATTTTCTTAATAAATATTGATAAATAAAACTATAATAAACTAGCCTATTTCTCTTACCCGAGTAGGCAGAAGACAAAGAAGCGAAAAAAAGGAGACAGTAAATGAAGAAAATAAACCTCCAATCCATAACTCAGAAGAAAATGCGTTTACACCGCACTTGAGGCAAAGAGAAACTGAGGAAGGTGTGGCCTTTGAATATCTTTCGATATCAAGTTTTTGTCTTTGAGTGCGACGTCAGCATTGCAAGGAAGTGTTCCGAGTTCAAGTTCACGGAATTTTACTATAGGTCCTACTTTACATTGCATTCGATCATGAAACAAAAGTTACAATATGGGATATTTGTCTTTATCATTTACCCATATGGAGGTAATTCTAATAATCATGGATGGTATATAAAGTTGTACTCAAAGTTCTTTATCTGCAGTCTTATCTCCTTAAACAGGAACAACAAGGATATCCTGGCCAAATGGATCTGATAACTCTCTCACCACTGTTGCTTACATCGTGGGAATATTTTCAAGAGCTACATAAATTTAGTTAACATAAAAATGATCGTCAAATCGAAAATAATTCTCACATTTCAAGTTGGCAGTGGAACAAAAGTTCCTTCCTCATGGCAAGGCGTATCTTCGGACGAATGTGTGGAGGGATGGTAAGCCAACTTTTCCTATATGGAAATGAATTGTAGCTGGGCATTACAAAAGAATGAAAAGTTGAAGCAGTTCAGATGAATTAATTATTTATCAAGTATATTTGACTTAAAACAAATAAAGAATGGGAAATTTGTAGATGCACAGGGGTAGTATAAAGGTTAGAGTAAGAGAAATGAAGGATCAGAGTGTTTGAAGATGGTCCGGATGTGTGGAACGAATGGGAAAGAATAGCTTGATGAAAAGAGTGTGCAATATGGAAGTGTCAGAAGGAGGAGGACTGGAAGACCCAGCAAGTGCTGGGTAGATAGGGGTGAATAGCGCAGTATATGGTAAAGTGATTTAACATCTTGCTGGATGAGGCCTTCTGCATTGGTGTGAGGATGTGATATTTTTACATAATACAGTAATGACTGCTCTGTTGCATCGCCGATGTTGAGGATGTCATTTGTACTCAGACTAGGTCATAAAAACAGTTTTGTTTTGAGCTGATTTTATTTAACTTAAACAAATAAGTTTAAGAGGGAAAAAACAGTTAGAAGTGAGAGCAATGTAGGCAGAAATGCCCATGAAGTCATTTTTTTGTCAACAGGAAGGCCTTATCATTACAAAATCGGACAAGGAGGGTGACATTGTCCTTGATAAAAACAGTCACTTATGAAGCTAAGGACCATGTAGACATAGTACAAAGAAAACCACTGCAGGGCAATTATATACAAATCAGGGAAGACCACAACATGGAGTGATAAAGGACACATTGGCTCTGGGATTCATTCAGAAAAACCTGCCATTTCCTGCCTGACTCTGTGGTTTTATGAAAGAAGTAACATCGGGAAGCCACTGACAGTCCTTCAGCCCAGACGTTGGTTTTTCTTATTTGAGACGAAAATTTTCGTTCCCTTTCTCGGCCACAGTGTCATCCATCCATGCAAATGATTTTATTAGGATATTAAATTGTCCAAATTATATCTATTGATAAAAGAGACTTGTATATCTAAGGCTGACTCGTTATGAACAGAGGACTAGATCAAGGAGACGTCGTTTGCTTAATTAGGAAATTAGTGTCATATCAAGCTTTAAAATCTAGGTCATTCACATTGTCTCCACATTTATTGGCTGTTATTGTAAAGAAATTCGACGTTCCTTCAGGCAGTGTGAAGAAGCACTCGCATGCATAGAAACTTCCTGTTAAGAGGCAATGCTAATTTTCTTTCACTCGAGATATTAACGCCGAAAATGAACTTGGCAGTGAGCTTCCAAGCACAACGGCAGACATAATCAACGAGAAGCTTCCTATAATAATTTTTTTTTTTTTTTTTTTTTTTTTTTGAAAACAAAAAGAATGTACCCAATCCTAGAATGGCAAAATTGGAAAGTTGCTCTCCGTCTTCATCCCTCGTAGCTCTGAAGATTTGGTGGTGTCCTGGAGTTTGCCTCCGCAGGATCTGCAAGATTCTTTCTTCAGTGGAATCCATGGAAGTGTGGCAGTCTGTCCATAAGTGGAAGGTCTTGAAGATAAAGAAAAGGGAAATTATTAAACTTGATAGAAGAGTGGAACTGCTTCTAACCCCTAGGAAAAACACAACTCATTACTTTCCATAGAATTTGATCTTGAACTGAATATATTAAAACCACAAAACAAAGGTAATTACATCTTGTTAAAGCTATGTGAAGTAAAATCACCAAGAATCTGATTTGGAAACAAATCTTATCTTTATATCAGGGCTGACACTATTTTAATGAATAGCTGTACTAAAAAGCTCATTGTGAAGACCAGATTACATTCAATTCAGCAGGGCTTACGTGAGTGGCATTGAAAAAGGATATGAGTTTCTAATTATAATCGTGTGTGAAAATAAAACTTTATGGTCATGCTGGTAATGCAAGCTTAATCGTAAGATTTCATTCAGTGGAAGAGAAGTCAAATGGATTATTAAAAGTTCATTTCAGGTCGTTTGAGAACAAGTAGTTTCTCTTTCGAAGTGTCTTGTGGATCAAACAGGATGTCGACTTTTTGTAGAAACTGAAACTAATGAGCTATCATGCAACTATGGTTCTTCTCTCTCATCGTATACAAAGGCTTTTAAAATTAGGATTTCTTTCCTTGATGACTGAAACATAAATGACGATTAGACCCCTTGGCTGAGAGTTCTGCCAAACTTCCTGAAATACTCATGCATATTTTAGAAGTGGGAAAGAGAAAAAGTATGAATGTATGCATGCATATACATGTACAAACAAACATGCTCCCGCACGTAAGAAAATGTTTCTATGCTGTAAATCTGGAGAGTTGTTCTTCATTATACTACTAAATAACGATAACTAATAATGAAACAACAGTAGTTGTGAACCATTCTTATAATATTCGAAAGCAACGCTTAATCCATAAGAGCCAAGAAAATATATAATTGGCTTCTCTTATCCCTTATTCGTTCCTAGGACGCCTGCAATTCTGTTCCCTCAATGTCAGTTTATATCGAAGCATTCTTGCGGCTTCTCATTTCCTCTCTCTCTCTCTCTCTCTCTCTCTCTCTCTCTCTCTCTGGGGGAAAAAGATGTGAGCCTTCAGCTGCAATAGTCACAAACACAAAAAGGATACTTACGCACTATTCCTGTCAATTCACGTGGCCTTGCGTGGTACTATTCTTCCATAGAGAGCCTTCTCAGTGGTATGAAGCAAATTTGGCCGAGCAGAGCCAGGGTGGGAAACTGTCCCGTGGCCTTCTTCCATTGGTATCCCTGCATTAGAGGAGGTCGGTTAATGTTTGCTATTTCATTCGGTGAAGTCTCTAAGACACAGATAGCAGAATTGGCCCACGCAAGACAGAACAAAGCCAATGGTTAAGGGGCGATGTTAATGTTGGAGAGGGAGGAAAAGCAAGGAACCAGGAAAGCATAAAGAGACTTCTGGAAGACTTCCTATTTCTGCTCTAGATTAGCATTTGCTTATTAAGATATTTATTTATCAATATATTTATAAGACTTAGTAATACTTCGTGTGAACTGTGGAGCATTTGTATTCAGTTGCTACATACAGTGACTGTTCTCACCATAGATTCCGGTCTTTGATACAACGCAGAGGGAAAGATTCCTCAGTGAGTCCTACCTTCAGCTCTTGTCTCGTTTTGCTTCCTGAAGCAACACCTGTAGCAAAGGAAAGATGCAGCTACGACAAACCAACACCTGCCACCACGACACCGACGATGATTAGTGTGCTTACAGGTATGCCTGTAGATGAATCTTCAGGTTTGACTGGAGATGAGCCAGTAGATGTTCCTGTAAGAGGAACTTGAGGTTGTTTGTAGTTGTTCCTGTATACATTCCTGTAGTTAGTTTTCAGGAAGGTTGCTTGTTTCAGGAGGAATAATTTTCGTTTTATGGAGGAGCATAAAACAGTTATCTTCTGCTAATTTCATATTAACGTCCTCCCTTAATTAACTCATTATACAGCTCTTCAGTGCTAAATGCTGTATGTTAAGGGCTTTAAATTTTGAGGTATTTCAAGTTAAAATAGAGTGATTTTTCTGACAAATATATTCTCAAATGACAGGGAGGTAATACTTTATAAACAGTTTTCTTTGCATATATATTTATGAATAAATTAACACTAAACTATACACATGCAGATACACACGTATATATATATATATATATATATATATATATATATATATATATATATATATATATACGCATCCATACCCACCTTTTGGTTCTAAGGGCATCGGGAACACTTGAAGGTGTAGTTGGTCAGCTGTAGTTATTGTCAAGTTGCGTCCTTGTAGTTGTGTGACCCAATCATAAGCCATCTATTTCATAAAAGATAATCTAAGAATATGAAAACAAAAAAGGAAAACAAAAGTCATTTAGTGAAGATTCATGGCAAATCATATAGTTGTTGAAAATGTTCTTCCATGGAAACTAGAGCGTTATTGCTCATTATGAGAATATATCATGACATTTGTCTATACAAGTGAGAAAATTAGCAGATTGGAAAATTGTTTCTTCGATGAACAATAATTAGGCAAATGTATTTTGATTTAAAGGTGACATTGATGAATGGGAGAGTACTTATACGATTAGAGTTACTTACGTCTTTAGATATAGACAAAATCAACCAGCCTTCATTAACAATTAAATCATAATGTTTAGGTTCCCTTGGGTACTCATAAATCAAAGAGAAATGAACTACAATATCAAATTTGTTCTTTTTCCAAAGGGCTCTCCATACATGATTATGTCCAGGAAGGTTGAGAGGCAATTCTTGACCAGGAGATACCACAGTCTTATCATCTGGGGAAGAAAAACATTTTCAGTCATGGTGAAAATAAGAAGGAGAATGAATCCAAATACTCAAATGACAAATATATTGTGATATACGATCACTGATTTTTACTTTCTGGTCAACCTTTTATTTGTACGTTTTCTGTGACTGAGTGATTGCATATATCTGCTCCTTCTAAGATTTGCAACTAGAGAATGAAAAACTTTATCACTGCACTAAATGTCAAAGGTCCCTTCTTACCTCAGAAGTGATAAAAGTAACTTTATAGTTTGCTTTAACTCTTTACAGGAAGCTTTATGTTTGTGGTACAACGAACTAAATGGATTGAAGAATTTGGTGCTTAAAAAGATTTTCCAAAGTCTTCCTCATTAATTAATTTTTGTCCCATGTTTGCTCAGTATGAAATACAAAATCAAATCATTCTAGTATATCGTTACTTCAACTTCCACATCTTTGCCAGCAGTGTCATTGTAATTTTAATTAATACTTCTTTTAGTTTTTGCTTTGCTTTTTATCAGACCTTAATAGAGCTTGAGCAGAGATCTAAAATGTATTGAAAAACTTCCTTCAACAGCACAAGAAAAAATCTGCATAATTGCGTGATTAATTAACCATTTATCTACTACCTTTTTCTTCATCACTTGGGGACACAATTGATGAAAGAATAATTTCTGAACCACTGAATTTTCTCAGTTGTTTCAATTGGATGGAATTCACAACTTGTGTAACTAGATCGAAGTCATGTTAATTTCCATACAACGCAAAAGTGTTTAGCTGAACATCTCACAAGAGTTGCTTCATAAAGACGTGCACTAATTGCATCTTGCACTGTACCGATTGGCTTCCACGAGAATATACTATAAATTCACAAATCATTATGGCGCTGTAGCATAACGTAATCCTCAGATTCATTATCAGTTATTATAGATTTATATGCAACCTTTTTTTCCAGAACCTTATTCGAACATTATACACGAAGTAGAGTCATTCACTTTTTACTAAAATATGTTGGGTAATATGTGCTTTGAAAAGTAGGTTGTTTCATTTTTTCTCAATTGGTTTATAATTCTCAATGTTTGACAAAATTTTTTTAAATTTTGCCGAAATTTACCGAAACTCCAAATTCAACACTAAAACCATTTCCAATAGTTAAAACCCAGGCCAAGTAAGCAGATAATACTGCTTAGGTTTGTGTCTTAAAATATTCATTTGAATGCTTCTTTTCCATTATATGTTATGACATGAATTTCGGAAGAATAAATCATAAGGTTTCGTCCCTTAAATATATCATGAATTATCTATTTACATTAATTATTGTCTAACAACAAAGACATTGCTCTGATATGAATAGTAAGTAAGGTTAGTAAATTTAATTTCCGTGTTATAAAGTGTATTAAAAATGTAGCTGATCAAGAGAAGATTTTACGTTTTATTTAGAGTAATCTTGTTTCCTTCATACCAAATAACCTCTGAAAATGATCAGCGTGGAAAGAAAGAATCTGTATTAAATTTCTCATCGAGAAACATTGCTTACAATCGTTCAGGGGCAGAACTGAGAACCTGCCACTTCACAGGATGCGAACTTGACAGTTCCACTTGTCATCCTTGAGCTCTCGATTTTCTGTTTGGATCCAGATTGTGGTAGATATGGGCTCGTTATGTCCTTGAGAAAAAAAAAGCAGATGATATTAAATGGCAAAGAATGCGAGACGTTTCATGCTTATGGATAATTTCGTTAATAGAGAAGGTGAATAATAATAATTACATATGTACTTGTGTTAAAATCGACTTGATCCTGTGTAATCTATTCACTCAAACGAATTTGCTTCATTGTTGTTGGAATCATTAGCAAACTTCTCAGTCAATTCGCTGAACTTACCTCTTTGGATATAAAGAGGAGGGGCTTGCCACAGTGATGGAGAGTATGTGTAATCTAACTTCTCTGTGTGTATTTCTCTTCCATGGACAGAGAATCTGTAGTTGAGATATGCCCCGTTAGGTGTGTTTTCCATCAAGATTGCAACCACAACATTTTCCTCCTCTGGTAGAGTAAAAGGTGGTGGAATTACCCCTTGAAGTGTTCCTGATTTCTGAAGCTGCAATGAAATAATAATAATAATAAATAATAATAATAATAATAATAATAATAATAATAATAATAATAATAATAATAATAATAATAATAATAATAATAATAATAATAATAATAATATATGATGGTAGGAGACCCTCTCTCAAACAGTTTTGTTTAAGAGACGGGCAGCATCAGTGGAATTGATTTTATATGTGATTTTTTCCATTTTTCTTATTATTTTCTTTTCACCAGGACTGATGTTTGCTAATAGCTGGCCGATGTTCATATTCTGGATAAGGGTAGGACTCCTAAAAATATTAATAAATAAAAATAATAAAAAGAATTGAAAAGACCATATATAAAATCAATTCCACTAATGCTCCCATTCACTTTAACAAAACAAATAAGAATGATAATTGTTAGAAATTTCAATTATAGATATCAAATAGGCATTAATTTATTTCAAAGATTTTCCCACAAATCCTGTGTCATTCAATTAAGACTTGTAAACAAACAGTTGCTTGACTGTTACAATAAATACAACGATTGGGGGGAAAGCTGCAGAACTCCTACACTGATATTGGTGAAATTTGATGTTTTCCCTTCAACTGGTAACCCGTTTGTGGAAGCTTTCAAGAGATTGTTGTCATCAAGTTTCGTCATAATCAGGTCATTCATTCCCCAGTTATTTCTGAATTAATGCGATGGATTGGTACTTACAGTCAGGGTAAAACTCTGGCTTAGACCAGCTGAACCACAAGGGTCAAGTGACTCCTATGGGAAATAAGAAAATTATAATAATAATATATATATCATATATGTATATATGTGTGTATATGTTAAATAATAGGAGAGAAGTCCTAACTGGAATGCATAACCTACCTTCAAATAGTCAGTCCCTTTGAGTGTCATCTCTG
>NC_061098.1:252115-257115 GCF_015104395.2 Macrobrachium nipponense | reverse complement strand
AATTATTAAATTAGAGTCATATCAAGCTTTGAATTCTAGGTCATTCACATCTCCACTTTCAGTGGCAGTTATTGTAAACAAATTCAACGTCCTCCAGGCAGCGTGAATGAGCACTTTGCACGCGTAGAAAACTTCTGTTAAAGGGCAACGCTAATTTTCTTTCACTGCGAGATTAACGGCTAGAATGAACATGGCAGTGAGCTTCTAAAGCGGCAGACATAATCAACGAGAAGCTTCCTATATTAAGAAAAGAATGCCCCCGATCCCTAGAATGGCAAACTGGAAAAGTTGCTCTCCGTCTTCATCTCTCGTAGGTCTGAAGATTTGGTGGTGTCTGGCGTTTGGCCTCCTCAGGGTCTGCTAGATTCTTTCTTCAGTGGAATCCATGGAAGTGTGGCAGCCTGTCCATAAGTGGAGGGTCTTGAAGATAATGAAAAATGAAATGATTAAAACTTGATAGAAGAGTGGAACAGCTCTAGCTCTAGGAAGACACAACCTATTATTTTCCCCTTGAATTTGATCTTGAACTAAATGCATTAAAATCACGAAACAAAGGTAATTATATCTTATTGAAGCTATGTGAAGTGGAATCACCAAGAATCAGATATTAAAACAAATCTTATCTTTATATCTGGGCTGAAGCTTTCTTAAGAGCTGCACTAAAAAGCTCATTGTGAAGACCAGAGTACATTCAATTCAGCAGTGCTTAACATGAGTGGCATTGAAAAAGGATATGATTATAATTATAATCTGTCATGTTAGTAATGCAAGATTTACTCGAAAGATTTCATTCAGTGGAAGAGAAGTCAAATGGATTAGTTAAAAGTTCATTTCTGGTCGTTTAGAACAAGTATGTCTCATTCGAAGTGTCTCGCGGCTCAAACAGGATGACGTCTTTTTTTTAGAAACTGAAAATAATGATTATCTGCAACTGATGGGTCTTCTCTCTCGTTGAATACAAAGGCTTTTAAAATGAAGATTTCTTTCCCTGATGACTGAAATATAAATGACGACTAGACCCGTTGAGAGAACTCTCCCAAACTTCCCAAAATACTCATGCATATTTTAGAAGTAGGAAAAAGAAAAAGTATGAATGTATACATGCATTGTTACAGATTTATGAGACATTGTGTACTTAATGCAAAGTGAATTTATACCCTTAGGTTCAATAGACTATAACAATAAAAGAATATCAAAAGGTAAGTGAATGATAATACGTCAATGCAAAGTTTAAATATTATTATGTAAAATAATTATTTGCAGCAAATTACATACAAACAAACAACTAGTTAAAACAAGAAAACAAAAGTAATTGACAGCACGTATCAGGAAAGTAAATTATTATATATATTGGAAACTAAGAACAAAATACAATTTGTTACTCAACCCTTACAATACAAAACTTATACTTACGAATGTGGACTTATCAAATAAGGTAGACTGCTTCCCTGCCGGATACCAGGTCCTGGTTAGCTGAGTGGAGACTGACGATACAGGTGAAACAGTAGTCGAAGAACTATTTGTTGGGTGGAGAGATAGAGTCAAGGCAAGGAGTTTAAAGACAGGAACAACTAGAATCAAGGCAAGGAGTTCAAAGACAGGAACAACTACTTCGAAAGGACAATAGAAAATGGTATACAGAGGGGAAACAATCAAACAAAATATAACATGAAACAAATATACAATAAAATGTGGAAGGTGTGGCAGCATATACATACATGTCACAAACACGCTCCCTCAGTAAGAAAATGTTTGTAACCTATAAATCTGGATAGTTGTTCTTCACTATACTACTAATACTATACTAATAATGAAAACAACTGAAGTTGTGAACCATTCATGTAATATCGAAAGCAACGCTTAATACATAAGAGCCAAGAAAGTATATAATTGGTTTCTCTTAGCCCTTATTCGTTCCTAGGACGCCTGCAATTCTGTTTCCTCAATGTCAGTTTATGTCGAAGCATTCTTGGTGGCTTCTCATTTCTCTCTCTCTCTCTCTCTCTCTCTCTCTCTCTCTCTCTCTCTCTCTCTCTGGGGGGAAAAAGATGTGAGCCTTCAGCTGCAGTAGTCACAAAACACAAAAAGGATACTTACACACTATTCCTGTCAATTCACGTGGCCTTGCGTGGTACTATTCTTCCATAGAGAGCGTTCTCAGTGGTATGAAGCAAATTTGGCTGAGCAGAGGCAGGGAGGGAAAGTGTCCCGTGGCCTTCTTCCATTGGTATCCCTGCATTAGAGGAGGTCGGTTAATGTTTGCCATTTCATTCGGTGAAGTCTCTAAGACACAGATAGCAGAATTGGGCCTACGCGAGACAGAAACAATGCCAGTGGTTAAGGGGGCGGGGGCTAGGGGTGGAGAAGGTGGAAAAGCAAGGAAACAGGAAAGCATAAAGAGACTTCTGGAAGACTTCCTATTTCTGCTCTAGATTAGTAATTTGTTTATTTAGATATTTATTTATCAATATATTTATAAGACTTAGTAATACTTTCTGTGAACTCTGGAGCATTTGTATTCATGGCTACACTACAGTGACTGTTCTCACCATAGATTCCGGTCTTTGATGCAACGCAGAGAGGAAGATTCCTCAGGGAGCCTTACCTTCATCTCTTGTGTCGTCTTGCTTCCTGAAGCAACACCTGTAGCAAAGGAAAGATGCAGCTATGACAACCAACACTGCTGCCACGACGCCGATGATGATTAGTGTGCTTACAGGTATGCCTGTAGGTGAATCTTCGGGTTTGACTGAAGATGAGCCTGTAGATGTTTCCTGTAGGAGGAACTTGAGGTTTGATTGTAGTTGTTCCTGTATACATTCCTGCAGTTATGGCAGGAAGTTTGCTTGTTTCTGGAAGAAAAATTCTCGTTTTATGGAGGAGTATAAAAGAGTTTTGTTTCACTAATTTCCTATTATTGTCCTACCGTAATTATGCAGCTCTTCAGTGCTAAACTGCGCATTTGAGGGTTTTAAATTTTGAAGTATTTCAGGTGAAAGTAGAGAGTGATTGTTTTGACAAATATATTCTCAAAGAAAAGGCGAGTAATAGTTTATAACAGTAGTCTTTGCATATATATTTGTGAATAGATGAACACTAACTATACACATACACACACACACACACATATATTTATATTTATATATATATATATATTAATATATATATATATTATATATATATATATATATATAATATATATATATATATAATATATAAAATAAACATAAACATATATATATATATGTATATATATATATATATATATATATATTATATATTATATATATATATATATACTATAATATACTATATATATATACCCTAAACCTATATATAATATATATATATATATATATTATTATATATATATATTATCTATATATATATCATATATAATATATATTATATATATATATATATCTATATATATTTCATATATTTATTTATATTATATCCTAATACATCTATATATATATCTATATATATATATATAATATATATATATATATATATATATACAGGCAGTCACCGGGTTGCGACGGGTTCGCCTTGCAATGTTCCGAGGTTAAGGCGCTTTTAAATTATATTCATCAGAAATTATTTCCAGGGTTACGACGCCTACAATGTTCATCTGGCAAAAGAAATATGACACCAAAAATGCAAAATAATCAATATTTGAAGTTTTTTTATGAAAAATGCAATAAGAATGCAGTTCACATAGATTTAAATGCACCCAAAGCTTAAAAGTAAGGTTTCTTAGGATTTTTGATGATGTTCCAGCTTACGACGATTTTCGGGTTATAACGCATCTCAAGAACGGAACCCCCGTCGTAACCCGGGGACTGCCTGTATATATGTGTATATATATATATATATATATCTATATATATATATATATATATATATATATATATATGATATATATATTATATATATATATATATATATACACATACATACATACATGTATACTACATGAATCCATACCCACCTTGTGGCTTTAAGGGCATCGGGAACACTTGAAGGTGAAGTTGGTAATTCATCAATATCCTCAAGTCGCATCCTTTTAGAGGAGGGACCCACCTTTTATGCAAATTATTTCCATAAAAGACGAGTTGAGATATGAAAAGGAAAAATATATGTCATTAAGTGAAGAATTATGGCAAAAAATATAGTTGTCGAAAGTATTCTTTCGTGGAAGTAAAGCGTTCTTCCTGATAACGACAATATATCCTGACATTTGGTTGTACATGTAAATTATCATATTGGAAAATTGTTGCTTTTATGAACAATAATTAGACAATTGTATTTTGGTTTAAAGGGGACAGTGAGTGAGTGGGAGAGGATTTCTGCGATTAGGAGTTACTTACTACTGTAGATATAGACATAATCGACCAGCCTTCATTGACAGTTGGGTAGTGATCCTTGCATTTTGTTGTACGTCGATGACACAATGAGAAATGAACTTTAAAATCAAATTTGTTCTTGTTCCAAAGGGCTATCCATACCTTCTTACGTTGAGGAAGGTTGAGAGGTGATTCTTGATCAGGATATATCACAGTCATATCATCTGGAGAAGGAAAACATTTTCAGTCATGATGAAAATAGGGATATGAATCTATTCTAACACAAATAAATGCTCAAATGTATTTTGATACATGCTCACTGATTTTTACTTGCCAATCAACCTTTCATCTGCACGTTTTCTGTGATTGAGTTATTACATCTATCTGCTCCTTCTAAGATATGCAACTGGAGAACTTTCTCACTGCACTAAAAGTCAAAGGTCCCTTCCTGCCTCAGAAGTGATCAAGGAACTTTATAGTTGGGTTTAACTCTCTTTACAGGGAGCTTTATGTTTGTGGTAAAGCGGACTAAATGGATTTAAAAATGTAGTCCTTAGAGAGGTTTCCAAGGGCTACCTTATTATTTCAGTTTTGTCCCATGTTTGCTCAGTATGAAATACAAAATCAAATCTTTCTAGTATGTCGTTACTT
>NC_061098.1:244937-251615 GCF_015104395.2 Macrobrachium nipponense | reverse complement strand
TATGAATATTGGTCAGTTACTCAGAAACATCGCTGAGCCTGAGAAGCGAATTGTAGGAAAATAGAAAAACAATATATAAAATCAACTCGCTTAAATCTGCCATTCTTTTTACAGTTATTATTATTATTATTATTAGTTATTATTATTCTTATTATTATTATTATTATTATTATTATTATTATTATTATTATTATTATTATCATCAGTATTATTATTATTTCATTGCAGCTTCAGAAACCAAGACCACTTCAAGGGGTAATTCCACCACCTTTACTCTACCAGAGGAGGAAAATGTTGTGGTTGCAATCTTGATGGAAAACACACCTAACGGGGCATATCTCAACTACAGATTCTCTGTCCATGGAAGAGAAATACACACAGAGAAGTTAGATTACACATACTCTCCATCACTGTGGAAGCCTCTCCTCTTTATATCCAAAGAGGTAAGTTCAGCGAATTGACTGAGAAGTTTGCTAATGATCACAACAATGAAAAAATGGACTTTGAGTGAATAGATTAAACAGGATCAAGTCGATTTTCACACAAGTACATATGAAATTATCATTTTCACCTTCTCTAGTAACGAATTTATCCATAAGCAAGAAACGTCTCTCATTCTTTGCCATTTAATATCACTGCTTTTTTTTCTCAAGGATATAACGAGCCCATATCTACCACAATTCTGGATCCCAACAGAAAACCGAGAGCTCAAAGGACGACAAGTGGAACTGTCAAGTTCGCATCCTGTGAAGTGGCAGGTTCTCAGTCTGCCCCTGAACGATTGTAAGCAATGTTTCTCGATGAGAAATTTAATACAGATTCTTTCTTTCTACGCTGATCATTTTCAGAGGTTATTTGGTATGAAGGAATCAGATTACTCTCAATAAAATTTCAAAATCTTCTCTTAATCAGCTACATTTTTTTTTAAATACTCTTATTACATGGAAATTAAATTTACTAACCTTACTTATTATTCATATCAGAGTAATGTCTTTGTTGTTAGACAATAATCAATGTAAATAGATAATTCAGAATTATTTAACGGGACGAAATTTTGTTGAATTGACCTCCGAAATTCATGTCATAGTAATATGTAATGGAAAAAAGACTTTGAAATGAAAATTTTAAGACAATAACATAAGCAATATTATCTGCTTACTGGCCTGGGGCTATATTGGAAGTATTTTTGTGTTGAATATCCGTATTTCGGTAAATTTCGGCAACATTTTTCAGAAATTTTGTGAAACATTGAGAATTAAAACAAAATTGAACTTGAGAAAAAAAAGAAACAACCTACTTTTGAAAGTACATGTTACCCAACATATTTTAGGAAGAAGTGAATGACTCTACTTCGTATATTACTGTCGATAAGGTTCTGAAAAAAAGTTTGCATAAAAATATATATAACTGTTAATGAATCTGATTATTACGTTACGCTTATATTTACAACTGACTCACTACAGCGCAATTATGATGTGTGAATTTATACGATATTCTTGTGGAAGCCAAACGGTACAGTGCAAGATGCAATTAGTGCACTGGTTAAGAAGCAACTCTTGTGAGATGTTCAGCTAAACACTTTTTGTTGTATGGAAATTAACATGACTTCGATCTAGTCACACAAATGTGAATTCCATCGACATGAAGCAACTGAGGAAATTCAGTGCTTCAGCAACGATTCGTTTATCATTTGTGTCATCACCAAGTGATGAAGAAATCAAGGTGGTAGATAATGGTTCCATAATCACGCCATTATGCAGATTTTTCCTAGTGCTGCTGAAGGAAGTTTTGGAATACGTTTTACATCTCTGCTTAAACTTTATTAACGTTTGAGAAAGAAGCAAAACTAAAAGAAGTAACAATTACAACCACACTGCTTCCAAAGCTGTGAAAGTTGAAGTAACGATATACTAGAAAGATTTGATTTTGTATTTCATACTGAGCAAACATGGGACAAGAATTAATTCATGAGGAAGACCTTGGAAAACCTTTTTAAGCACCACATTTTTCATTCCATTTAGTTCGTTGTACCACAAACATAAAGCTTTCTGTAAAGAGAGTTAAAGCCTACTGTAAAGTTTCTTTACACTTCTGAGGTAATAAGGGACCTTTGACATTTAGTGCAGTGAGAAAGTTTTCATTCTCCAGTTGCAAAACCTTAGAAGGAGCAGATAGATGCAATCACTCAGTCACAGAAAACGTACAGATGAAAGGTTGATTGGCAAGTAAAAATCAGTGACCGTATATCAAAATACATTCATCATTTGAGCATTTATTTGTGTTAGAATAGATTCTTATTCTTATTTTCATTATGACTGAAAATGTTTTTCTTCCCCAGATGATAAGACTGAGATATCTCCTGATCAAGGATCGTCTCTCAAACTTCCTGAACATAATCATGTATGGATAGCCCTTTGGAACAAGAACAAAACTGATATTGAAGTTCGTTTCTCTTTCATTCAGGAATATCCAGGGTCATCTAACCATTTGTGAATTAAACTGAAAATGAAGGCTGGTGGATTTTGTCTATATCTACAGACGTAAGTAACTCCGAATCGCATAAATCCTCTCCCATTCACTCACTGTCACCTTTAAATCAAAATACATTTGCCTAATTATTGTTCATCGAAGCAACAATTTACCAATCTGCTAATTTACTCAGCTGTAAAGACAAATGTCAGGATATATTCTCATTATCAGGAAGAACGATACATTACCATGAAAGAACATTTTCTACAAACTATGTTTTGCCATAAATCTTCACATTTATTTTTCCTTTTTCATATCTCAGATCATCTTTTATGGAAATAGAAGGCTGTATCATTGGGCCACTCAACCACAGGGACGCAACTTAAGGATATTGACGGATCACCAACTAAACCTTCAAGAGTTCCCGATGCCCTTAGAGCCACAAGGTGGGTATGGATGTATGTATATATATATATATATTATATATATATATATCTATATATATATATATATAATATATATATATATATATACATATATATGTATGTATACACACACACACATATATATATGTGTGTGTGTGTATAGTTAAAGTTCGTTTATTCATATGCAAAGACTACTGTTTATAAACTATTACTCTCCTTTCCTTTGAGAATATATCTATCAAAAACAATCACTCTCTATTTTCACTTACAATACCTCAAAATTCAAAGCCTTCAAATACAGCATTTAGCACTTACGAGCTGTATAATGAGTTAATTAGGGAGGACGATAATAAGAAATTAAGTTCCTCCATAAAACGAGAATTTTTCTTCCAGAAACAAGCAAACTTCCTGCCATAACGACAGGAACAACTACAATCAAACCTCAAGTTCCTCCTACAGGAAATTCTCCAGTCAAACCTGAAGATTCACCTACAGCCATACTTGTAAGCACACAAATCATCATCGGTGTGGTGTGGCAGTGTTGGTTGTCGTAGCTGCGTCTTTCCTTTGCTACAGGTGTTGCTTCAGGAAGGAAAACGACACAAGAGATGAAGGTAAGACTCCTGAGGAATCTCCACTCTGCGTTGTATCAAAGACCGGAATCTATGGTGAGAACAGTCACTGTATGTAGCCACTGAATACAAATGCCCCAGAGTTCACAAGAAGTATTACTAAGTCTTATAAATTTATTGATGAATATATATCGCAATAAGCAAATGCTATAATCTAGAGCAGAAACAGGATGTCTTGCAGAAGTCTCTTTATGCTTTCCTGTTTCCTTGCTTTTCCTCCTTCTCCTCCCCTACCGCACGCCCCTTAACCACTGGCTTTGTTCTGTCTCGTGTGGGCCAATTCTGCTATCTGTCTCTGAGAGACTGCACCGAATGAAATGGCCAATATTAACTCACCTCCTCTAATACAGGGATACCAATGGAAGAAGGCCACGGGACAGTTTCCCACCCTGGCTCTGCTCGGCCAAATTTGTTTCATACCACTGAGAACGCTCTCTACGGAAGAATAGTACCACGCAAGGCCACGTGAATTGACAGGAATAGTGCGTAAGTATCCTTTTTGTGTTTTGTGACGACTGCAGCTGAAGGCTCACATCTTTTTCTCCCAGAGAGAGAGAGAGAGAGAGAGAGAGAGAGAGAAAGAGAGAGAGAGAGAGAGAGAGAGAGAGAGAGAGAGAGAGAGAGAGAGATGAGACTCTGGTAAGAATGCTCCGACATAAACTGACATTGCAGGCGTTATAGGAACGAATAAGGGATAAGAGAAGCCAATATTATATTTTTTTGCTCTTATGTATTAAGCGTTGCTTTCGATATTATAAGAATGGTTCACAACTACTGTTGTTTTCATTATTAGAATAGTATTAGTAGTATAAGGAAGAACAACTATCCAGATTTACAGCATAGCAACATTTTCTCACGTGCGGGAGCATGTTTGTGTACATGTATATAATCCATTTGACTTCTCTTCCACTGAATGAAATCTTTCGATTAAGCTTGCATTACTAACATGACCAGACCAGAATATAATTATAATCATATCGTTTTTCAATGCCACTCACTGTAACTCACTGCTGAATTGAATGTGCTTTGGTCTTCAAAATGAACTTTTCAGTGCAGCTCTTAAGGAAGCTTCAGTCCAGATGTTTACGACGAGAGAGAAGACCCATCAGTTGCAAGATAGTCATTATTTTCAGTTTCTAAAAATAAGACGACATCCTGTTTGAGCCGTGAGACACTTCGAATGAGAAACTGCTTGTTCTAAACGGCCAGATATGAACTTTTAATAATCCATTTGACTTCTCTTCCACTGAATAAAATCTTTCGATTAAGGTGGCATTACTAACATGACCATTAAGTTTTATCTCACACAGATTATAATTAGAATCATATCCTGTTTCAATGCCACTTACTTAAAACACAGCTGAATTGAATGTGCTTTTGTCTCCACAATGAGCTTTTTAGTGCAGCTCTTCATTAAAAAAGTGTCAGCCCGGATATACTTATAAGATTTGTTTTCAAATCAGATTCTTTGTGATTTTACTTCACATAGCTTCAATAAGATATAATTACGTTTGTTTCGTGGTTTTAATATATTCAGTTCAAGATCAAATTCAAGGGGAAAGTAATAGACTGTGTCTTCCTAGAATTAGAAGCTGTCCCACTCTTCAATCAAGTTTAATAATTTTCCTTTTTCTTTATCTTCAAGACCCTCCACTTATGGACAGACTACCACACTACCATCGGCTTCCACTGAAGAAAAAATCTTGCAGGCCCTGAGGAGGCCAAACGCCAGACACCACCAAATCTTCAGAGCTACGAGGGATGAAGACATGAAGACGGAGAACAACTTTTCAATTTTGCCATTCTAGGGATCGGGGACATTCTTTGCTTATTATAGGAAGCTTCTCGTTGATCATGTCTGCTGCTTTACCCGGATGATCACAGCCAAGTTCATTCTCGTTGTTAATCTCTCGAGTGAAAGAAAATTAGCGTTCCCTTTTAACAGGAAGTTTTCTATGCATGCGAGTGCTTCTTCAAACTGCCTGGAGGACATCGAATTTGTTTACAATAAGTGCTAATGAATGTGGAGACAATGTGAATGACATAGAATTTAAAGTTTGATATGACACCAATTTCCTTATTAAGCAACGATGTCTCCTTGATCTAGTTCTCTGTTCATAACGAGTCCAGCCTTAGATTTACAAGTCTTCTTTTATCAATAAATGTATTTTGATAATTAAATATTCTAATAAATTCATTTGCATGGATGGATGACACTGTGGCGGAGAAAGGGAACGAAAATTTCGTCTCTAACAAGAGGAACCAACAACTGAGCTGAAGGACTATCAGTGGCTTCCCTATTTTACGTCTTTCATAAAACCACAGAATCATGGCAGGAAAGGGCAGGTTATTCTGAATGACTCCCAGAGCCATAACTGTCCTTTATCACTCCATGTTTGTGGTCTTCCCTGATTTATACAACTGCCCAGCAGTGGTTTTCAAGTCCTCTCGTTCGTTGAACAGTGTGTTTTAACTAAGTTCTTTGTACTATGTCTACATGGTCCTTAGCTTCATAAGTGACTGTTTTTATCAAGAACAATGTCACCCTCTTTGTTTGATTTTGTGATGATAAGGTCTTCCTGTTGACACAAAGAAATGACTTCATGGGCATTTCTGCCTACATTGCTCTCAAGTCTAATTGTTTTTTCTCTCTCAAAATTATTTGTTGAAGTTAATTAAAACCAGCTGAAAACCAAACTGTTTTTATGACCTAGTCTGAACACAAATGACGTCCTCAACGTCGACAATGCAACAAGGAAGTTATTAATGTATTGATATGCAAAAATCTCACATCCTCACACCAATGCAGAAGGCTCATCAGCAGGATGTTGAATCACTTTACACATACTGCACTATTCACCCCTATCTACCCAGGACTTGCTGGGTCTTCCAGTCCTCCTCCTTCTGACGCTTCCATATTGCACACTCTTTTCATCAAGCTATTCTTTCCCATTCGTTCCACACATCTGGACCATCTTCAAACACAATGATACTTCGTTTCTCTTACTCTAACCTTTTTTACTACTCCTGTGCATCATCAACATTTCCCATTCTTTATTTCTTTCAAGTTAAATATACTTGATAAATAGTTCATCTGAACTGCTTCAACTTTTCCTTCATTTGTAATGCCCAGCCACAATTCGCTTCCATAA